>NC_083547.1:3621904-3923105 GCF_018135715.1 Danaus plexippus
AAACAACAATCGAAATTGATTTTTGCGGTTATTATTTTTTTGACCATTCTAAAAGATATAAAACTTTTTACCACCGCATATACAACGATTCTTGTTTCAGTGATATAATACAGATAATATATGATCATAGTTTTGTATCTATAATCGTGTTCTCAACACCTACTTATTGATCTGCAGTACAAAGGTACGTGCTCGGGGATACAATGAGTATTTTTATGCACTAGTCGTTCTAGCTGTTGCAATAACGTAAGAGACCACCGCCATTTTATTCATATTATTAGTATTACGCTATGTCTACACACAGCTATTTGATTTTGAAACTACTATACACTATGACTTTCTCAAAATTCTCAAAATAATGTTCCAGAATTATATTATATATTCGACAATAATATGTGTGGTGTTTTTAGTCGTTAATAATGTTTTAATGTTGAAAGAATACACCAAGTTTAACATTCTATTTCTGGACGTTACGAAGTGGTAAATAATTCTGAACATGATTCGAACATTTTGGTTGTGATCGATAAGTATTGATTTTCAATTACCGACGATAGCTATAAGTATATAACTTCCGCACCCCGGAAAGGAAAGGAAATTCACAACTCAATAATTCTGCACACGGCAACCAGCGAATCGGTTTCTCAAGCAACCAGGGGTACGGTTTAGAAACGAAGCGCTCATTTGTAAGATGCTTGTTTGATTTTAAATTAGTTATATTAAAATTCTCATCTCGTCCAACAACAGCTTGACGCCCAAGAAGTTTATATTTTTAAGGTCGTTAAATAACACGGTGTATATAATAATTGCACTCGAACGTTTATTCGGAACATGATTTTAGTGAGGTGCGTCGTTTACAACAGCTGTTATCGTAAATCGCTGTTTATGAAGTGCGTCAATGCTCCGCGTTTATGATTGATCGCCAATAAACAGTTGAGATTGGATGAAGTCTATTATTGACTCCGTAAACATCTTGAAGGGAAGCTCTCTGGTCGTTTCCTGGCGAGTGAAATTGGGCTCGCCATGAATAGTGACGCACGTTACCTCTACTTCCCTTCGTTTTTCTATGAGTTTTTATAGAATTTTTATTTCATCACAAAAAATCCAAAATCTGCTATGGTCTGTCAAGTATTATAATTTTTATTTCCTTTTGCGGTGAATTTCAATTGTGAATTTTTGTTTGAAAAAATTTAAATTTCAATAATCTGTAAAGAATGAAAGTAATAGTAAAAAATTTGATAGGGCCATTAAATTAGATGATTCGTGTCGCAATGTCGATTAAAGTAAAAAATCGAAAGCTATAAAATTTTACATTAAATTCAAACGTATTAAAGCCTAATAGTAAATTCGTTGACATAATGTGTTTGTGAACCACGATCACGATTTAACGTGACTGATTTTAATATATTATGATTGCACCCTTAATACCCCAACACGTTTAACATTCATTCTAACATAAATTTTCTTGCAGTAATGTATTTTGTTAACAATTTTCTAACGATTCCTAACGTCAAATTATGATTCAGTATTCTGAATATGATACATATGGAATAAGATTGACAGTTCTCGAACATAAATCGTCGGCAAAAAGAACATATTCAGAGATTAATGAATAGTCTTAAATATATTATGAATTTAGTTACGGTCTGGATCCGTGGTAAAGCTACAGTGATTATAATCTATATAATCCATATTAAAAACGTTACCACCATTGAGTTACATAAAAAATGTGTCTGTAATAGTAGTATGAACGTGACGATACGCCTAAATCAATCCTTCACGGTTGCATGAGAGCGACGCGCGCTCGAGTCTACCTTAAGTCGAACCCCGAGGCCGCGGGAACATCGTGATGAATAATAAATGAGAGTTCAATGATTCTCTTGTTCAGTTTATTTCTTGGGATCAAAACTCTAATCGCCTACCGCAGGTACGTCTGCGCCATTATTTTATCCTGGGGTCGTATTATTTTCTACATTTAAATTATAAATTAGATTTTATAATTAGTTTTTGAAAAAGTAGAATAGTACGAATTTTGATTGGGATACCAAAACTTTGGTGGTGAAATAATTGAGATACAGTACCAACAATTTGCTTAGCACTGTCTCCAACTCAATTATGCAGTCGGGTTTCATGATACCACTAAAAATGTCACCAATTGGTCGGTTTATTCTTTTATTTCTAATTGAAAAAACAACAATCCTTTTCTGTGTTTGAAGATTATTTACAACACGAGCTTTATCATACCTTTATTTTTTTTTAAATTTCGATTTAGAACTTTTAATATGAGTATGAGTATACAATAGGTTTGTAAGAACAAAGTATTAAATACTTTGTTTACAATTTTGTCTTGTAATATTTGTAGATCTATCTACCCAGTTATGTCACCGCTGTAAAGACAAACTCAACCGACAACATTACTCTGCCTCTAACCACAACATGCATCATGACACTACCCATGAGAGTTTCCACTTTTTCATAAAAACCTACGTTGATACGAAGGTATTTAAATGAAATACTTCAAATAATCCGTCTGTAGTGTGACGACACAAACTTTTACTAAGGATACTCTTAAATATATAATCAGACGTTGAGATAATCGTAAATTAGTTGTCATATCTTTTAATTGTCTGAAAAAATATTTCTTGAATTAACAAATAAAAAGTAATTCTTAATAGTAATTATACAGCTTTTAGAGGTGTTTATCATATTAAGTTTTCAACTGAAACTGTATTTAATTTTAACAAAAGAACATCATAAGCTCTTTCATCATGACGGAATGTTTACAATAATTCTAGGAAATATGTTTTGCGGAGCGCCTGCTATACATTCGTCGGCATGTCTTGTTTATTTCAACAATAATATTATAATTTGATCTAGTTTTTTATATGAAACAGATTAATTATGAACTAAATATAAGTTTAAATTTGGAACAAAATCTACAAGCGTCGATCTAATCTCAATATATTGTGTATTATAGTTAACAGAAGAATACACGAGTGCTTTAACTATTATTATCCTAATATGAAGATCTCTATTACTTTATTAGACATTGTTCCGCTCGAACCCACACTTGGTACTTATATTAACATGTGATAGATTGAACTACTGTTTATAGTTTAGATGAAGAGTCATAGAAATGTTAAATGCCTTCTCAGTACCCTCAACCCATCTACTTCAATAATATGTTTGAATAAAAGATAAAAGAGCTATGGTACTATGGTCATCGGACGTCATATATGAAATCAGTTCAATAAACCAATAAATCGATGAAGAATGTTTATATATATTTAATGATTGTCAAAATATAAGCAGGAAGTGAGAGGCTTCCCGGCGGCTAGTGAAAACCTAAGGGCGGAAGCGGCGTGGTTACGCTTGAATTATAAATTACAAGTAATACGCACGTGTGTTCTGTTTTGTTGCTGTGTGAGCTATGGTTTATATGAATTTCTATTACATTTGATTTTTTTTTATTTTTTATTAAAAAGGTCGACGTCTTTGCGCGGCGAAAATTTGACATTAATAACATTTTTTGTTGATGTTCGAAATTTAATTGGTTTTTAGATTTTGCTTATCATGCTTACAAGATTTTTCGGGCAATTAATTATATTTAAATTATTTTTAACAAAAACCATTGCTATTAATATACATTTTGTATGAATTTTAACAAGATAAGAAGAAGCATGAGCGTTGTTACAATTCACAAGACGATTTTTATTTTTACATCGTAATCTTGAATTTAATTTTTTTGTAATGTGTAAATTTCCCTCCTCTTCAATAAGACTATTCTTTAACTGGCAATACTGTAAGCAAATCTCCTTTGACTAACATATTTAATAAAACATGTTTAGTAAAAATAAAACATAGTTCATATGTCCGAATACAATAGACGATTTGCCTGCAGCCGCTGCATTTTAATGGATTTTTTAAGTTTTTATTAATAAGAATTCTCATCTCGTTAAAACAGTAGCGGCTATTGAAATGCTCTTATAATACGTAAACTGCAATACATTTCTGTAACCTCTAAATTAATTTAATATCAATTTTTTTTTTGTCATTTTATTTGCACTTTCTCATCAACAAAACATACAAATTCCATGCGACATAATTAAAAACTATTGTTTTTATTTTTATGGTCATTATTAAATCAAAATTCAATTACAAAAGTTTGTTTAATTAAACAACATTAAGGATAACTCGAACTACGTTTAGAGTGAGATTTAAATATTATATATTTAAATGGCCTACACTATGGCCGATCAACATCCAATGTCTATGGCCGATCAACATCCAATGCAATAAAGACTGAAATTCTTCCATAGTCTCATCCCTCAATGTTAAAATGATTGATATTCACCTTTTATTGTCCTACAACCCCATGTATACATGGTACAATGTGACCCCGGTCCTCGTCTAACCATTGGCGAGCCAGTATTCACCCACGCTTGTTTATTTTGGAGCGTTTAACTGGATACAATTACTGGCATGCCGCCAGTATCTCGCCGACCTGACGCTTGCCTCTAACGAGTAACGGGTTAGGGAACACCCGTTTAGGAATTATTTTCTTTTATTATATCCATATGTTTATCGTTTTTACTCTAAGCGTACGTTGCTGTGCTATTTTAAGAAAACCGCTCGCTGGATATTTAATTTTTTTTATATAAGCGCTCGCTTTTTGGTTTGCCTGGTTGGTGTTAAAAATTGTTTTGAAACCAATGACTCGATCTCAAAATTTGTGTGGGTCAAAGTTAATTTACTCTTACCTCTGAGATTTCCAAATATTTATCTGGACAATAATATATATATATATATATATATATATATATATATATATATATATATATATATATATATGGGTATTAAATAGTTTTTGCTTTCCAAGTACGATATCTTGTTATATAAAAACTTATTTAAGTATATACCTATTACTGAGATAGTGAAATTGAAAAAAAATGATGTCCTTGATATAAAGAAGTAGTAATAACATTTTACCAATTGCAGAGGTTTTTAGTTATTTTTTGAATTGTAAAACAGAAATCAAAATAGCATCTTTAAAAAATAAAATCGTATGAAGGAATTATACTGTTATTAAATTTCTTGTATAATTACTTTTCATTTAAATGATATTTAAACTATTTTATTATTTTCTCAATCAATCCACTAGTCATTGTAGTCTATTATTGTACTATAACTAGTAATTCGTTTTTGACAATTTTATTTGGGAATGTTCGTCTGTAAGTTGTGCGGCCATGTTATTGTTTGCAAACATGTTATCTTACCCATTAAAGCTTCTTTGGCGACGTGTATGTTGCAGTAGATGTGTCCGGATGGTATGGGCTCACCGGGAGACTCGCCAGCCTCCACAAGCTTCAGCTTGGCTGATAGATCTTGTACGTCTAAAATGTATTAAATATATATATATTATATTTATATATAAAAGATATTATATTACACATACCACACGAAAGGAACGGGATTATTAATTGCTAAACTTTTTTCCTTTTTTAGAATGCTAATCACATCAAAGTATGTCCTGCGTCACACCAATTAACCTCGTATTATCTACGTACATGAAACGGGTTTTGGGCCCTTTATTATTCCTCTAGCATAAATGTTGTAAAACGTTTGTCCTTATATTCGAAGATTTAGATTCAAGTCACAATAGAAAGGCAATAAAGTGAAAGTTTTGCGATAGATTCTGAATTGAGTTACAATAGTATTATAATTAGGTTAATCGATGAGTCGCTGTTATTTAAATGAAATCGTTTTTATATTAAATGATAAAGTACCTACTGTGATACAATACATTTAAAAGTACTTCTCAAGAATTGGTATCTAAAACGAAGTTCAGATCTTGTTGCAAGATTATTATTCAATAGTTTATTAGTGTTATACCAACATCAATGCATCCTTGGATATGTCTAATAAGACCAGTCCTGTTAATTAACGCAGTAAACTATGGGGTCATTGTTTCTGTATTTACTCGTACTAATAAAACAACGGTAATCAGTCTGTTCGCCATTGAATGTAGCTACTGGTTTTGGTATAAGCGAATGCAAACAAAAAACACCGTTAGCTATTGTTGTATGGTGATCGGGCGCAGGTCAAAATTAGTAGTGCACATGTTCAAACAAACTTCCATTGTTTACTCGGGTTGCGCCGGCGCATAGGGTGTGCCCTCTCCAGGTGCCTGTCCGGGATTTCGTGATCCCGAATCCTATTTGGTCTAAAATATGATGTTTGATATTTATTTTACACTAATTATGTATTCATTTTCTAAATCTACTAGAAATCTGAATATCTGAATTTAATTTTATGTAAGCGGTAGGTTTTATTTTTATTTTTCATCCTCCTTAAGTCTTAAGCCAGCTGTAGTGACGGATCCCGTTGTTGCCGTCTGTCGTTCCCATCCCTATTTCAGGGAGCGTCGAACGTGGATTTACGATGTGGTACGCACTCCGTTGGGCGTGGGCTAGTCTAAACGAACTTGTTCCAAGACCGGCGCCGCGGTGGGCGTTGGAACAATATAACCAAAACCCACTCCAAACTTTTATCGTTTGTTTCTTTTAGCCGGTCAATCATTATAAATTTTTCTTCAATGTTATTTGTATGTTAGAGTCCAGACATATTTATTACTTTATAATTCTCATTTGAATAAGTAGTCGGGAATATGATAAGTTGGGAAAGGATTTTGTTAAGCTTCTTTATTTAATTTTTTTTTTTTGATATGAAAACAGTGTTGTGAATTTTAAACATTTAGTAATAACGTGAGGAATTTCGTTTACGATGTACCAATGTGGAATATAAAATAAGACCGCCTCGGATTGAGAGCGAGTATACATACTTCACTTAAATAGTGCAATTATTTGGGTTAACTGCATTTTTTTCAGTTTAGATATTTAGTGCATTTTTAACATCTTTGAAAAAAATTTCTAGACATCCCAGAAAACTCGAAAATTAAAAACCATACGAAATCTTTCTTTGATAAACTGCATTTAAAACCATCGACAGTCGATGTCTTCTTTCAACTTATGCTTGGATTATTGATATTATGATTGTGGTTAAGCGTCTGTAATGAAACTGGGGGGTCATGTCGTATATAATATATAGACTTTAAAAAGATAATTCGCTTATAAATCTTGTTATACTGAAAATGTTCAAGTACCCGTCGGTCGTTAAAAATGAACTGCACCTCGGCTCCGCGACGTCTCAACTAGCGATAAATTATTTACTGCCCATAAATTTTAATACATAAAACGCACTTAAGCGCATTGTAAATCTAAAATAATAGATGGATATATAGATGTTAGAATATAGTTTCATTATATGGGAGATCGTAAATAAATTACAACTTACACAGCGAAGTTCATTTATTTAGAGAACTTTTGTTGAAATTAAAATTCAAATTAATTTTGTTATTTTTGTACGATGTTGTGAAATAGTATGATTGATTTATATTTATAGAAATATTAAACGCAAGTTAATATGCAAGACAAACAAGTTGACATAACTGCATGTCCCGAAACGGGCGTAACACATAACAACGCCATCTTAATAGTTAATCTCTTGACATTCATTATGTGTTTCATCACATGCGTGCAGATGTACGGCCTTATAGACCGAGACTACGCTGAGCGGAATTTTTACACAGTTTTATTTTCTGTTTTATATATATATACATACTTTTTACTGACAGCCAACGTTTTTATGTAATGTTATGTCATCATATAATATGTAATATGTAACCCTAAAAAAACGTTCTATATTCAAATCAGTTTAAAAAATGACTAAAAACATAGGACTAAGAACCCAAAACTTCTTTAACTACGATTATTTTACAATGTGAATACCTAAATATGGTATGTATCGTCTGCATTCCTTAGAATGTCCATTTTTAAAAGTCGTATTAGCTTTTATTTACTTTGAGTTGCGATGCCATCGACCATGGAGGTCGAATATCAAAACAGTCCTGAATAAATAAACTCTTCATGTGTATTCGGATTAAGTATTATTGGATTATATGTTTTGGGTGTAGGATAATATTTAGTTTTAACGTTATTCGCTTTAAAAAAAATTTTACCTTATTATTTTCACAATAAAGTTCGTTAATTAAAATCGAAGAAGTTATGAACGATATTCTCCGTGGAAACTCATGAAATTTTTACTAGCAAAATAATATTATTAAGTGCCTACATCATACTTTTGAGTAAGGCAGTAACGTAAAAAATATATATTTTCATATACATAAGCCGGATTTATCGTGGAACTGTGCCAAATTGAAATAATGCCAGAATTCTGCTTATTTTCTAATAATTTCATTGCCCTATAAAAATTAAAAGTATAGAAGGATTTTTTTTCAATATTTCGGGAATCCATCTGATGGTTTACTAATAAAACGCAAATAAAGAGATCAAGACCGGAAAATGTAAACAAATAGATTTTTACATTTGATTGAAAATAAAAAACAAACAATAATCAATAGCTAAAATAGATTGGAAGTGGCATAAATGGGTGACTTGCTAGGAGGGGCACTATATTCTTCCGAACAAGTATAACGGTTTTACCTGACCCTACTCTTCCTACCAATAATTACACATCAGAAAGACGCCGTGGCTCTAGGAAGTATAGCAGTTTGCTGTAAACTAACGTCCCCGGTATGCCTGAGTCCATCAGCTTTAGAGTGACGAATAACACAAGAGTTTAAGCCAGAGCCCAAGTGTATCAGATATCCCTCTTGGTAGATCCTGTTGTTCACAGCTTTTCTTTCAAAATTTTCATTGAATGTGGCGATATGTGACCTGCAGCTACTAAGTATAACTTTACATCATTTTGAACACTTATCACTTCATCGGCTAAACATTAATTTATAACTAAATACAAAAAGATAATCTACAGCAATACAAATTATCACACACAACTCTTACAAGTTTCAGATCATCGCTAGGCTTGTTATCAGTCCGTTTTTGTGGCAATTTATTTTTTGAAGTAAGAGGTTTCTATATATAAGTTATAGACATTTAAACTTTTAAACTCGGCCGACCAATTAATTCGCTATTAGGTGTTATACTAAAGATGCTTGACACTGAGACTGTTTGTGTGACCAGGGCACATTTTCAGTAGTAAGTCAACGCCGCAAAGGTACCTCGGAGAGGAGAAGGGAAACTACCTCCTCTACTCATCTGCTCTGTCGGGGGAGACCGGTTAGACAGAGGCATGCCGGAGACTATGCCCGCCGCCTCCTTATCTTGTCTTTTTGTCACGCAATTAATACTTACATCACAAAATATGTTTATTGCTATAGATTCACATTAAGGAGAAATACATATATACTGTAAAACATTTTTTACGGCTTATTAGTCTTTAGTTCTTGGAGGACCGGCAAGAGATTAGATTTCAGATCTCTGTTGTTAGCAAAATACTTTTTAACAAGTGCAATCGCAATGAAGACCTCTTTTATTTATTTTTAAAGTTTTAGATAGAATAGAATAAAGTGAAGGATAGAAGTTTAATGAGACCTGGAAATTATAGAACAAGAACACTGCAAGAGATCGCGATTGAGTCCCTCTGGGTTAACGGAACAGTATTTCGTGGGTGGCTAGCTCATTAAGTGGTCCTGTTGCAGACTGAAGGAGACTAGCGAAACACCCAACTTCAGATCCGACCTGTCAGAGTCAAGTACCCCACACAACAAAAATCTTGCCGTATCATACTATTCTCAAATTTCCAAGCGACTGTTAAAACCCATCCTCCATATGGCTTTATCAGAGGAGTACAAATATATAATATGTAGTTCGAAAACCGAAATTATTCCGTTTGTATCTTATCTCTTGTAATATTGTCATAGTATACCATACCTGACTTGAGAGCCTGTTTGAGCACGCGCCACTGCTTCGCGTGATACAGCGATAACGTCAGGACAACAGCAAAGAACACAACACAACCACTAACAGCCAACGTCAACGTCGAAGTTTGAATATCCCACGTGTCATCACTCACATCACTGTAATCACCAGTCACGTCACTGTAATCGTAATACTCGTAATCCGTGTCATTGTCTGTACTGAAAGGCCATATGCGGACTTCATATAGAGGCTGGCAGATAGTGTCCCTGTGCGGTTCACAGGGATATCGGACGGCGAGGCGACGAGGGTCGCAGCGGGTACACGGCAGGCAGAGACCTTTCTGACGATGCCACCATGTTCGACCACGCTCGCAGACGCCCAGCGCTACGGGCAACATTAACGCGAGCAGCCACAGGGATAAAACTCGCATCACCTGAATCAAAAGTATACATCGACTTCTACTAACTGTTACAAAATTCTGTTTCTCAGTATGCTTAGTCCAAGTTTACATCGTGATACTACATAAGAAGCGTCTCTCGTTTCTCATTTAATAACGTATGTTAACACTGTAATGTGCGAAGACTTCGAATAAAAACTGCTAACGCTAACTATTAGTGTGACGATCACAAGTTAGACTAAGCGTACAAATTAGTTGTTAATGAACCTAATCGCACCAAACTTTTTTAATATTTTTTTATGATTCAAATATGTGTATTAAATTGTGTGTGTGTATAAAAATAAACATTTAAAAGATATGCAGAAACTTATTATATATTAAAAAAAGCTAAATACCTCATTTTATTTGTTGCCATTGTTATTTTTTTTTATATAAACTTTAATAACAACCTGATAAAAAGAACTGAAATATTTAATTTATCTTATTTAGTAAAATGTGCAATAATATCTGATTAACGAGAAGTCATTTCGAAAACATTACATTTAAAATTCTTACAGCTCTTTACCTAGGATTTATCTTTAACTCATAGACTTCTTAGAACAGAACGGGAGACCTATTTAAAAGAACGTTGTTTGAATTCAATCAATAAAATCTACTTTTATTGTTATGGATAAAATCGACGATGAAAAGTTTAATATATAACTATAATTAAAAAATAATTATTTACTCACCTCAATGCTCAGAATCATGTAGATATTCTAAGTTTCCACATCTCTAAAATTATTGATAATAATTAAAACTTTCACTAATACATCACATCTTTTGATAATATTTCGCTAAAAATAAATAAAATTTGATTTATTTAATCAACTTATGCAATTATATAAAACTAAACATTCTGTGCATATGATTATCTTAAGTTATTGTTACATAAATTGTATAAATGCGTTCGGTGACACTATGCGCACGACCCTACTAAGAGGCGCTCGGTAAATTACTGAACGTTGAATCGAATGCGCGGGCTCACGATTATTAGTTCCAGACTTTAAGTTTGAATTGGATTTCTCATTTCATAATCATTCAACTGCGAAGGTAAACTGTAATTATTATTTTTTAGTTTTTATGTATTTTTGTCAAAATAGCACATCGTTAGATAATATATTTAAAAATATCATATTTAAATAATTTTCGTTTCTTCAAAGTGAACCCAAGGATTATAGGTATTAATATTATTTTGATAGGGATTTTTTAGAATATTATATACTAATAAGTATGACAGAATTAATTGATATGGTTATATTAATCCGTATCAAATGTAGACAAAGCGTCAATTCTTAGAAACATTTTGCCCTTTCAAACTAATTTAATAAGGTCGGTTTAACATATTATTGTCTTTAAACGTAGTTAGCGATTTTAATCTTTTTTTCAAAATAAATTTATATTGTTATTAATATATTTTGTAAGACATATCACTTATGGAAAAACATGTATCGTCAAAAAATTGTAAGGTTTAAGTGTCGAGAATCGAGATACTTGTGATCATAGAAAAGAATAAACTAATGGTGGTTTTGTTTGGATTACGTTTACATAACAGAGTAATAGTCCTCCTACTTATTAAACTGTACATAACGAAAATCAATATGATAAAAAATAATTTAAACTATAGATTATAGAGCTATAAAATATAGTGATGTTTAAATGGCAAGAACATAATATAAATATTTTTTAAAAATGTCACTATGATAAATAAAATTAAGGGAAAATGTTGCTATAGTTATTAATTTCTTTAGAACAATATTGGTTTATAAGAAAGACTACTTTATAAAATGAATAGAAATTTTTATAGAAGCTTGTATAGATCGGTCAAAATTTGTATTACTAAAAATTTTCATATTTATATATCATCAATATTACTATTAATTAATTAAATTATCTAATATAATTGTTTATTAAAGCTACAAATATTAAAACACAGAATAAGTTATGTGCATAAAAAAAATAACATTTTTATATTGTTAATATTTAAACAGTAGCTACTTTAATTATGACCTCTATGCCAACGTTCAATATTTGGCATTGACATATAATGTCATATTGATGTATGTGAGTTTTTGACTTTTATCATTTTGTAATTTGTGTGACTTTTGGTCACTGGATTTATAGTCAGTCATACTGCAATTCAAATTTTAACAATTTGCATTTGAAGTTATTAGGTTTTTCCCTACACCTGTATTAAAGCATTTAATAGGATAACTCGTGACTATTTTTGTGATAAAATTAAGAAACTTCATTTATTAAAAAACGATTTAGGTCAGAATTAATACAATGAATCTAAGTACTGCGACTCGCGCCCAAGACCAAGGTGATGTTCAAGACCCTTTTGTTTCATCAACGTCTAATATTAAAAAAAGAATAAGGCACATACGACCCGATTACATTGGACTACATTATCCTATCCCAAGTACCTATTTCCTCTACTTAATATTAATTCCCCATTTTCCCTTCTGTAATGAAGTGTCAAAATTGCCAATTGTATTGAAATCTAGATAAGGAAGTAATCATAGTATGATTAATATTACAGCAGATCACAACATGATTAAAAATAAGGCAGTAGGACTATCTACATCAAGAGCCTTGACTCTAGTTGCTATCATATTTGTGATGTCGTTAACAGCTTTGGGACTATTATATTCACAATTCCCTGAATTAGAAGTGTAAGTTGAACCAAAATGGAAGAGATATTAAATCTAACATTATTTATTAATTAATCATAATTTTAGAGAAGAAAAGCAACATATAAAGCTACCAATGGACCTCGAAGATGCCAAACAATTAGGTCTCGTTTTAGATCGATATAAGGAAAAGTACTTTTACGAAGTATTACTAGGTGTGTTCATGGTGTACATATTGTATCCTTTTATTAATTAGATATTGAGTTGTAAATATTTCATAATTATTTACTACATTAATTCTATGAATAATATTCCTCAATAAATGTATCAGTTTACAAACTTTTGCAATACCCGGGTCAATATTCCTGAGTATTCTGTCTGGATTTCTGTTTCCCTTTTATCTTGCACTTGTGCTCGTCTGCTGTTGTTCAGCTATAGGTGCAAGTTTGTGTTTCTTCTTATCAAATCTATTAGGAAAAAGATTAGTTAGGAAATTCTTCCCAGAAAGGGCAGAACAATGGTCAAAGGCTGTGACGAAACACAAAAATAACTTGCTTAATTACATTATATTTTTAAGAGTGACACCATTCTTACCAAATTGGTTCATCAATATGTCTGCTCCAGTTATTGGGGTTCCCCTTGTGCCATTTGCTTTAGGGACATTTATTGGTAAGTAAATTAAATATAGGAATGTCAACTATTTTATTACATTTAAAACATAATTCATTAAATAACAATGTCTTATAATTTTTAACACAATATGTACACTATTTATTATGAGTTAATATTTTTTTATAGGAGTGGCGCCACCATCATTTGTGGCTATCCAAGCTGGTCAGACCCTTCACACTCTGACATCTACTAGTGACGCCTGGTCCTGGACTTCGGTCACTATTCTGAGCATATTCGCCCTCATTTCACTAGTTCCTGTTTTACTTAAACAAAAACTAAAAGAAAAGTTTGAATAAGCTTTTAATATTTTTAGTTAATTTATTTTAGACCAATTATAATACATGTTTTATATGTTCCTCAGAGTTGTTTGTATTTTAACAGTACGATCCAACATGGGCTATAAATGTTTCATTGCTCGATGACTGTTGAACCACAGGTCGCCAGTACCACCAATTATACCATACTGAAAATATTTACCATGTAAATAAATATAAAAATTCATTAGTATGAAAATATTTATTTATCTCTATAAAATAAATTAATTAAATTCCTACATAAATAACTCTCTTTAAGTTCCAATTTGAATGATTTGCATTCATGTTTACATTCTTCCGCCGGTTTCAATTCCACAATCCTGCTGCCTTTTAATGTTAGAAGGAAAGAATTGTTGCATTCTGTGTCTGGTATTTTATACTTGTCCTGCTTAAAATCCATTATAATAAATCTTTCAGTGCTTTGACCAAACTTTGGGACAACTTTTGGTCTCGGTATGATCTGCCTCAGTAACCTGGCTACATTAAAGTTATTAAATTTCCTAAAAAAAAATAATTTCAAATAATAACAACTATTAATGTTGAGTGTTTGATGTTTGTTTTAAATATAACCTACCAAATAAATAAGTCCTTGTTCTGTAAATCAGACTTGAATACATCTCTCGGTGAAACATAGTAATTATTATTCACTAAGATCTTTGGACTCTCTTTGTCAAATAAATCTCTATTATTTATATACAGTTTTTTTATATCATCGAAATTTATTGAATGTTGTTTGGTCTGAAAGATATAACAATGGCAGTCTAAAGTCCATATACCAACTTCTGTTAAACAAAAAACTCTTAAAAGCATATAATTTTCTAAGTTTGTTTAGTGACATTGCATCTCTGGTATTAAAATACCATTTTACAACAAACACTCTTATATCCTAAAAGTATATTCTTAAATATATCTCTTTAACATTATTTTTACTAACCTTTAAAGACATTATTCATTGAGTCCTAAATATTTCATACAAAATTAGATATTTTTTTTTATATAAAGAAAATTTTGCTATTTTTCAAGCTATGAATGAAAACCAACTAAGGATATATCTAATGTACTGGCATAGTGAAAAATAAGTATGTTATTATAACATTGTAATGTATTTTTTTTTTCACTTAACTAAAATAATTATTAATTTTTTTTATTTATTAAATTTTACTCTATAACAAAAAGTCCGTACTCTACAATAATTAACACAACCATTCTCTTCCATTTAACTATCTAGAAATTCAATTGTATTTTGAGCACATAATTATGTAATTTTGTTATAATTTTAGAATTACCAATTTGTATCAAAAATATATAATTAAATATATAAGAATGAACAAACCATTTCATAATTATGAAAACAAGTGATTTTAAATATTAAATTATTTTTAATTTTATTGATAAAAATCCAGGAATGCTTAATAAATCACAAAAATCACTTTTGAGTAATGGTTTTAAATATAGCAAAAGTACCTTGTAAACGAATGGTGCACTCTGTTGTGTGTGAATCGGTAAAGGATTGGAGATTTCTCTAATAGTATGAATGGAGCTGCATGGCCAGCAATCCATGTCCACTACCGTAAAGAATGGGTTTTGTATGAGACACGTCTCTTGATAAAATTCTAAAAGAAACCTTATATGAATATTCAATATATACTTATTTATTAAACTTAAAAAAAAATATATATATAGTCTAATTGAAATTAATTTAACAATTTAATGTGGTAAATTCAATTATTATAAGTATCTATATTTTTTCCTGTAGTTATATGAGATGTTTTGAATTTCTAATGAGTAAGAGCTCCCGATAGATTTTCATCTTTGGCACTTACCTGTTAAAGATGGAAATAATGCCACAAATGGAATGGATATCTTTCTTAACAATCTCAATCCCGGATATATATATTCTTGCATATTACAAATTAAACAGCTGTATACGAATTTATAATTGTATGCTATTGTTATAAAAAAAATAACTAAAATAGGTATTACGAATATGGTATTGGTTTTCCTATTTGATTTCTTTAATCTCTCTCTATTCAATTCATTCAAAGATTGAAAATACATTTTAGTAAACTCTTCTTCGCTAATTCCTGTTATAGTGCTCTCATTTTTAAGTCTTTTTATAGAGTTTGAATATTCGTCTATATCTTCTTGGCTCATGTTTATGTCTGAAATATTGGAGTATATATTGCTATATAAGTACAATTATACGAGTTGTGATTATTTAGTTTAAAAAATATATAATTTCACATACAAATGATAAACAATGTTCACTATTTTATTAAATGTCAGTTGTCAGATGTCAATTGTGTGTTGGCATTGACTGTCTATCAAAATTATTTCAATTTGTGTGAACTGGAATTGTGTTGTGTTTGTTAAAAATATGGTATATTGGAATATTTTACTTTTATATATAAATAGTAGTTATTAAATATACATATATAAAAAAATATAAAGTCAAAGTTTCCATATATCACATATTCCAATAAACAGCTGAAAGAAAAAATGCTTTAGATATTAGAGTTAATAAAAAATATTTCAAATACATTTTAACTTTTTAGGTTCATAATGGGAAGGTGGGGCATTTTGATTTAATTTAGATAAACGACAAGGTATTTATGAGGAAATATGTGTATTAAAAACCTCTGCATCGGTAGTCAAACAATTTAGGGGTCCATCTACACACCCTTGCTCTCCAAATGAGTTAGACGACTTACCTTTTTCGAAATATCGCGAAAAACGGATAGGCTGCACTTTTTTTTGTCACCATCGTTGTATAAAAATAAACATAAATAAAAATCTGGGGAAGTTCAGAAAGCTTCACTGGGCTCATCATAACATAAACTATAAGGCCAGAAATGTCTTCAAGTGTGAAAAAAATGCGAAAGTCTCAAATCTATTAAGATTACATATACCTATATTAATATGGTAACAAAAATATGAGAATCTGAACAGTTAGCATTTTCAAAAATTGGATGAAACGAAAGGAATTTTAAGAAAATATCGGAGTTTGTCGGAGTCATTCAATGAAATTGTTTAAATTAACTGTTTATTTACAACTGAAGTTATTTAAAATTCGATGGAGCATTTAAAGTACAACTGTAAATAAAAAAAAAACTTTACAGTAATTTTTTTCAATCACGTTTGAACTGCTTCAAATTGTGATATAAATGATACTTAATTGTCCTTTCGATTTTTTTGCTTTATTTAAAAAAAGCGTGTGATCAAAATGCCTTCTTAAATTACGGAGCCTTTTTTGTAAAGTCATGTCCGTATTGCAGCAATCTAAAGGTGTTTCTTTTTTCGGGTGTGTACTCGCCCTAGGCATTTTAATAATTAGAAGAATTGTGTAGAGGGCAAAAAGCAAAAAGGCAATTTGTTTAAACCTAATACCGCTGTTACTAATTGCCCAAGAAATGCAGTTGGAACATTTTCTGTCAGAAGCTGATAACGATTGGATATTTCCAGACAGATTACATGCAAATTGAAGCAATTGTAGCTGCACTCTTTTTCTGATGAATGGCGTGTAAACTTAGTTTTTTCTCTAAGGGATAATTAATAATAATCGGAGTCGAATTTGTTCAAATAAAAATATCACATACACCTGCCTTTATTGCATACTTCGCCGAATATGATAAATGAAGAGAATAGAAATTAAATTAAAAACATGAAACACGGTTTTAAAAGCAAGTCTCACGATGAGATCGCCCTGTTCAATAATTCAATAGGGTATTATATCCTATAGCAGGGACATATACAATGTTGATACCTATTTTAATACCTATTAGTCAGTAGTTTACACTATTTTGTATACATTTCCTGCTCTAATCCTGTGACGGAAACTCTGTCTCATAGGCAAGCAAAATTAAAATATTTTATAATTACACTCATTTGTTAATAGGTTAGCTAAATTTAAGACAATAAAATTTTTAAACAACGGTAGAATTGAAAACTAATTGTACCTACAAATAGATCATAGTTATAGACATACATATCTTCGTAGTATTTTTTGAAATACCGAATCGATTTCTGCTAAGGCTGAATATTTTTCATGACCAATTATCCAATTTAAATGACGCGACGAGATCTAACAGATTATAATTATAATTCTTATAAAGTTTAAGATTTATTCAGTATTATTTTTAAAATTTCTTCACTATGATGGTAACTAGTATTTTAAATGGCCACCAAATATGATAAGATAAGACAAAGTAGCCGCGCACAGGTCTCCCGATACTGTCAATATGTTATATGAATAGTTGTTAATGCGTCATGCTTGAGCGAAGTTCCAATACTATTGTGTTGAACACATGATCTGCTGTGAAGTGTTTTGATAATAACTAAAATGGTTACGAACTTTTTATATTAAAAAGAAAAACACCTAAATGGAAGGTGACCAACAATCAAAGGGCTTTTCATGGCGCTGGCCGCTGCTCATATCCGCTATATTTTTAAATGTATGTATATATTTACTAGTTTTACTTGGACGTTAATATATTGTTATCTTATATGCGTTTGTGTTTTACGGAGGTTAGAAGTATGTTTGTATATTAGAACTATGATTATGGTTTGGTATTTATCGCTTTAGAAATATTAAACTAATCTACAATTAAAAAGAAAATACTTTCTTTATCCAATCAATAAAATAATACGAGTTTAATAACGGAACGAAAATGTGACAAGAATTTTTTTTAAATAAATTGATTTTCATTATCTAGCACAGGAAATTATTAAAAAAGATATTTTTAAAGTATACGTAGAATATGGGTACTTACGTATCATTACATCTTCATTTACGTAAGTACAAACAAGATATCAATAACAATACATCATCTAGTGCCATCATAATAATTATGTGACAAGAAAACATCAAATGGTATTAAGATATTGTAATGTCACTTGAATAGTTCTGAGACATAACATGGAATATATAAAATTCCTTATCACATATACCCTTCGTATACTGATAAGGTGATATGATTTTGCTAAGTTTGCATAATTCGCATGCATTTAATTGGCATAGAAAACAAATAATGCCGTCCTTCATAAATTTGTTGACAGTGACGTATTTTTTGTTTCTTAAATAAACATTTTATAACTTATAAAATATTAACCTATTCTAATGTCTTTTCTAATATTTCAAAATTAGTACGGCTGTTTATGTTGTTTGATATGAATATATAAATTTTTTCCGTTCGAAAATATAAAAAAATGAATACATTTATTTATTTTTTCAAGCAATGGTTAGCACAGCATTTGGTTCATTATATAATATTATTGACTTAATATGTTTATAGAATTTACTTTTTATCAGATATTTAGAAAACGGAGTAACAAAGCTTTGTTTATTTATAATTTAGTTTAATGTTTATTTTTATTTCAATACAATAGCTGTTTTGTAAGAGTATCTTGTTGTTGATCACAAACATATTATAAAATTAATTTAACAAATTATTGGTACAATAAATATGTAGTTTTTATGAATTTCGTTTGTACTAACTACATATTGTGTAGAAAGTTACGTGTGAAGTATTTGTGAAGGACAAATAATAATCATATTTTAAAATTTTACCACTCAGTCTACATTTCATTGTTACGTTATGAGAAACATTTACTCAATTAAGTTTACCTGAATTGTAGTGCGGATGTCTATCTCTATTTCATGAAGATTTAAATTTGAGGAAAGATAAAAAACAATCTTTTTGATTACGACTTTTTTTTCAATTTGACATTGGCAAAATATTCCACGACTGCATTATGAAATAAGCCATAGCTTAAATTAAAAATATATATCCAACTGGGGTAAATTCTGTCTACCAGTGGTCGGTGAACTAATAGTGAATAAATAAGAAAAACACCAACCGCTGTAATATATTTACGTCTTCACCAATTATTGTTATCTCTGAATTGAAAACAACAGCATCATCCTCGTCATCCGAGATTAATATAATGAGAAGTTTCATTACTTTACTGGATCAATATGTTGGTATAGAATAATAATAATCTAATCTTGGAGAGATTGCATAAAATCTTCATCATCTCCATGTGATATACATACATATAAATAAACTACTTTAGAAACCTTCGCACTTGATAGTATTGACGTAGGTCTACGAATGGAGATATAGAACTGCCCGTGTTTAATTTCATGATATCAAGAGCAAGGGTACAGAATGAGGAATTAGTCGATAAACTATGGACTTTTAATAATGTAAATAAGTCGTCCCTTATCATGTTATGGATGGAAATTCTTTTATAATCCATATTAATGTCGGTGTCTTAAAAACAGTATTAATGATTATGATAAATTTTAACACGTATGGTGTGTCTATCTTAGTCTTAAAGGTGAAGATTACTAATTTGTATTTAATCTTGTTTTAACATAGTTAAATATCTTTTTCCTTTATTATTTTTACTACTTTAATAAATATCGCGGAATTTTGTTACATGAGTACGATAAGTAAAAATGGCAATATTTTTCTAGATACATAAGGATAAGTTTTTAAGGTTTCAAATATTACCAATGAAAAACTTTGGAATTTATCATGTTCAAGCAGAAATTGTTAATTTGTGGTTGCTGTTACTGATTTTAATTTTATGAAAATATGGTATTTTGATATAACATCTTTATTAATGTTATATTAACTTTTCATAAGTTACCAATATATTTATAGAAACTTACATATTTAATAAAGAACAAAAATTGTTATCTCATATCAGATATCAGAAAACACAAATCAAATTTAATAATCTTTTTGATATAATTTCAGATATGCATTCCAAATCTAATTTTATCGTATGGCGTCCTATGGGTTCAGTTGGCGAGTAATGAAGTGCCGCTATGGGTAGGCCTGGCTGCGCCGTCTTCATTTCTATTTGTGTATGGTTTGACACGTAAGATTAGTTTCATATTATATCTAAAATGCTTTGACATTATTTTTGAGTTATATATCTATGGGATCAACTACGTTAATCTGATTTTTTTATTTCAGAATGTTGGTTCAGAGAAGCTGCGGATTCTTGGGGTGGACCAGTGGGGTATCGAGTGATGACTGCCACCGGACTATTCATAATTATCTTAAGTTTGATTATTTGTGCCTTCATTCCGCTATATTTTCAACCGGTCGTTTATGGAATACTTGGAGGTAAATTGGCCTTGTCAGCGTTAACTATTTTTTATTGTTTTATGTAGCTATTTAATTATTTTGTAGGTTTTGGAGCGTCTTTGATTTCCACTCAAGTTGATGCAGTTTTGTACGAGACTTACGACTCTCGTCTAGGACTCGTAAGGGGCATGTGCTTTACTGGGCAGGCCGTTGGACTGTCACTTTTTCCTCATATTTTGTTTGTTCTCACAAACATTTACGGCTATGTCTATTCTTATATTGTACTTGGAGGTATCATGCTGCAAACCTTACCCGCTATTTTGTTACTGAAGGTAGATGAAACAAAAAAATACGCTTATTTTTCTAATTATAAAGAATTGTCACAGACTTTAACATGTTATAAAAATGAAGGTATTGAAAATTTGTTCGGTACTGAACTGCAACTGCATAGCTTAACAAAGAAATGCTGGAAGAGTCCATCAGACGATAATTTACACCGGGTAGATGAGTTTGATTGTGATGACGGTAATATTTTGGAAACTATAACTCCGCCGCCCAGTCCAGAAGAGAAAAGAAGAAATGTATTTGGTGTTGAAATCCTTCCTGAAATTCCAGAAGAAAGTGAAACTGACGAAATAAGCATCTCAGAACTTAGTTTAAGTGTAAATAAGAAACGTTTAAGTAACGCTATAAAAAGATTTAGTACTTTGGGAGATAATATAGACGAATGTATAACAAGCCAAGTGAGGAAAGATTCCTTAGGAAATATTGAAGTAAATGAAAACACTGAAATAGAAGTAACTTACGACACTATAGAACCTATAACAGATATTCAAACGGAGAAGCTTTTTAATTCATTTGGATTTAGAAGTCGAACGACATATACTAATCTGAAAAGAAAATTTTGGATACCTTCGTACAAATTATACAAAGCTAAGCGAAGATTTATGTACCTGATATGTACTATAAATGATACATTTCTGAAGCCCCTTACTAGATCGTTATCTTGCGGAGCATTTTATCCAGCCCTGTTACTTAATTTCACCAAATTGAGTTTAACTGTTCAAACAGTACTTATGCCAGTGATTGCATCACGAATGCATCCGAATATACCAATACTTGAGGCAAATTTTCTCATTTCATTACAAGGCTTTACTTGGATATGTTTCGCGATATGCACACCGTGGTTGGTTCAAACAAAGAGGAGCAATTACAAATACATTACAGTTTGTGGTCTAGCCATATCAACGTGTGCTTGTTTTGGTAAGTGTTCTTATTTCATTTATTCGTACGCTTATTATTATCGGAGCTAGATTCTCTAAAATCACAAAAACGTTGTTGTTACCTTTACAATAATTAACTTTACCTCCATTAAAATAAAAATATCTGTTTATGTTTTCGCGCCTCAAAACACTAATGCAATACGTTCAGAAACCCCAGAAGAGTGAGAACAATATTTTTTTAGCACTCAGAAACTGTCATAATTGTTGTTATTCGCGTTTCAGTGTTCTTGCGAGCTGAAAACCTAGACCTTTTTTCCATTGGTTATGTGGTAGCGGGCTTCGGTTACGGAATTATAACATCAAGTTGGGAGAAAACAGCGCACGAGTTAGTCGGAACCCGGAAATGGGCAAAAATTCATAGTACCTTGGAAACTCTATCTGCGGCTCTGATAGCTCTATTTTGTGTAGGACTCTCTTTTGTAATTGGTAGAGACAACGGTCTTCAAATGTCCCTTTTAATTATAGGTGTAACTATGTCCGCTATTTCTTTGATTTGGGCGATCATAGTTATGGTATGTTTATACAAAACCAAAGTCAAGTCTTATGGATTGAAACGAAAATGGCTGGTATAAACATTGTAAATCAGCTGTTCTCGCAAATTGCTAACGACAATGTGATATTTTATTTAAGGAAATTAACTTAAAATCATATAAATATTAAAAAGTTGTATATAAATATGCATTAAATTATTTTTTTGTTTTTAAAAGTTGAACCTGTAGTCATGTTAGGATTAAATTGAAAAATTTTTTGCTGTAATGTCGAAATACAAATAAGTTTATTTTTATACTTCTACATAAAAAAATAACTAAAAGAAGTCGATAGATACCAGGCATGATATGAAAGGGAATAATTATTTACGTTTACGTGAATAATAGCGTAAAATCCAAATTGTAACGTCTAATTAAGATAAGTAGGTTTCATTTGCATTATCACCTTGATAAACGTCTCAGGGGAAATTTGTACATATTATTCAATTAAAAACAAGTCTCGTAAATGTTTTGAATAAAAATTATTTTATTAAATTTTTTGTGCAAATCACTTCTTTTAAAGCTTATAACAATATTTATACTTTAGTTATTACTCCAGTTTACTTTAATTGGTAACTTTAATTATTGATATGATAAATAATTGTAAATATGTTCTTTGTATGTCTATGGTTAAAAAAGATTTAAAGAGGTCATCACTTCAATACCAAAAAATATTTACAAGTAATAATTCTATTCAGTGAACGAAGCCATGAAATGGAAAAAAATATCTATACAGTCAGACATTTTATTATTTTACTCTTATAAACATAGATTTGAAAATGGTTTAATAAAGGAAATTCGTGTAAAATCTTGCTATAATAAGATAAGTAAGTAGGATGGTGCGGTGGAATCAAACTATGTTTCTATTACAAGAATATCCATATTCCTTTCGAAGTAGTTTAAATGAAAAAATAGTTTTATATATGAAATCAAAGTGACATTCTAAGGCCAACAATACTGTTGTTTGGATTTGATTTTAATTCTCGTCATAGATATAAATAAACATGTACCAATGGTGATCTTATTGGAGGAAATAAGATGTCAAAATTATTTGCTTAACATCCACATGTCTCATTGTGTACATGAGATGTTGTTAAGTAAATAAATTCCCAAGTGTTCACTCAAATTATCTGACATGAACAAGATACTGTTATTTCCCTGAAAACAATGAGATAAAACGCAAGTGTGTTCAGTGACATACATTGAAATGTGACCATGGAATTTTGCATTATTGGATTCAAAAACTTTTTGATATTTGTGGTAAATTAATACATAAATAGATTATTCAGTTCATTCTGCCGCTACTAATTAAAGAAATATATTTTTATTCTCAGTTAATTTTAATGCTGCCGTGCGCAGCGTGCTCAAATATTGACTGCAATGGGAAAGCTTTTCACTGCGTGAATTCGACACATTTCAAGATATGCGTTGATTTTGGCGGAGGAATATCGACGACTGTGGACGAATATTTAATTCCGTGTCCACAAGATACAGTGTGTAAATCATATAACCTATATGAATGTGAGTATGAGAAAACGACCACTTCTTCTACAGTGACAGTGCAAAGTGAAGTAACGAACGAACTGTTTGAAAGTATTGGTGTGTCCTCTGGGGAATATTCGGATGTAACAACAGTATTTCCTACAAATCAGGAGCCAGGTAGAAAATTGTCAAAAAATTACGAAAACACAGACAGCACCTCTGCGAGACCTATATCTACTTTACCAAGTCATTATGTACTAAATAAAGTGACTGTCGCTAATTTAAGTACTTTAAATTCTAGTAATACTCTTCAGAGTTCTCGGGAGTTATTAAATCCTGAAAAAAATATTGTTTTGCCAAAAAATATTAAAATTTTGCCACCAAATATAATTCAATCAGTGACCGAAAATTATAATGATACGAGTAATAGTACTGAGACTCCACTATCTTATTCGACCTTACTAGATAGAGTTTCAAATGATAACTTAATAAATAAAAATTCAACATCACTACCACAACAACCGGCTACTTCAAGTGTTTCACCAGATCTTAATGATAGTCTGAATCAAGACTTGAATAACTTGAAAAGTACTGACTTAAATACCGTGTCCAAGTTTCTACTTCAAAACAGTAATCAAGACACAACTCACATATTGGACGATAATAACTTGCCAAATAGAGTTACTGTTCCTAATGACCTTGATTCGGCGACAACATATAATTATTCTCGATACAATAAATCAGATTTTATTACAAATAGTTACCATTTAGAATTTTCTACGATTGGACCTCCATTAATTAGTAGGTCTGTCAATGTTAGCTCAGAACTAAATTCATTATTTATAACAACAACTGAAACCTACGACACAGCTGAAACTAAATTACAAATAAATTTAAATAAGGCTAAAGATAAGCAAGCTCTTCAGAAGATAAAAGACAAAACCTTTCCTCCAAGGCCTATTGAAGACACAAATGATCAGTTTCCTTCAACTATATATAGTAGTAATACAGAAGTTGATATTGAAAAAGGAAAATATATTTATCCCAATTTAGAGAATAATGAATTATTCAAATTCAATGACAGCCATATTATAATATCAACACCTAGTTTACCAACGACGTCTGGGAATGTAAATAATATAACTAGTCAAAGAATTATTGTTTTAGATAACGGTGTAGATAGTAATACGAAAATTGATTTGTTCTTAGATAAACAAAACTTCACACACATTGATATAGAACAAACACCTGACAAGGATACATTAAATTTAAAAAAATCTTTGAATTCTTTAGCACCTTTAGCTTTTTTAAATGATACAAAACATACAACTTCAGCGCAAACCCATTTCCCTGATGACAAAGTAATGTCGCCTACAGAAGGTGTAACTTTAAGTACAGAAGCGAATAACGAATCTCGGACTTTGGTGTTGAAAGACTGGGAAGACTTTTACAAAACCAAAAGATTAGGTGGTGCTCTGACATCGTCGTTGTTCCCAAATACTACTACAGTTACAACCGAGACAATATCATATCAGACCACCAAAGATGAAATTTCTATTACTACTTTGGATTACTTAGCTAAAGAAACAACTCCAAAATTTGAATCCTCTTCTGAGCCTACATTGATTTTGAATACAACAACAACAACATTTGATAAAGCTGACTTATTTGCAACGATAGAGGTTAAAAAAGCAGCACCTGAGACAAAACTAGATGTGACCAACGAAATACGACCGATTATTTTGGGTGATCCAAACGTATTATTACAAGAAAACACTTCAAAAAGCTTGTCTAACCTGACTACAGAATCTGTACCTTATAAGAAAATTGAACTTGGAAATCATACTTCTACGAAAATACATACAACGCCGGCTGCGACAACAGTAGATGTGACCAACGAAATACGATCGGTTGTTTTAAGTGATTCAGACTTATTATTCAAAGAAAACACTTCAAAAAGCTTGATTAATGTGACTACAGAATCGATACCTTACAATAAAATGAAAGTTGAAAATCGTACTTCGACGGAGATACATACAACGCCGGCTTCGACAACAGTAGATGTGATCAACGAAATACGACCAGTTGTGTTAAGTGATTCAGACGTATTATTCAAAGAAAACACTTCAAAAAGCTTGTCTAACCTGAGTACTGAATCTATACCTTATAATAAAATGAAAGTTGAAAATCGTACCTCTACGGAGATACATACAACGCCAGCTGCAACAACAGTAGATGTGATCAACGAAATACGACCGGTTGTTTTAAGTGATTCAGACTTATTATTCAAAGAAAACACTTCAAAAAGCTTGATTAATGTGACTACAGAATCGATACCTTATAATAAAATGAAAGTTGAAAATCGTACTTCGACGGAGATACATACAACGCCGGCTGCGACAACAGTAGATGTGACCAACGAAATACGATCGGTTGTTTTAAGTGATTCAGACGTATTATTCAAAGAAAACACTTCAAAAAGCTTGTCTAACCTGAGTACTGAATCTATACCTTATAATAAAATGAAAGTTGAAAATCGTACCTCTACGGAGATACATACAACGCCGGCTTCGACAACAGTAGATGTGATCAACGAAATACGACCAGTTGTTTTAAGTGATTCAGACGTATTATTCAAAGAAAACACTTCAAAAAGCTTGATTAATGTGACTACAGAATCGATACCTTATAATAAAATGAAAGTTGAAAATCGTACTTCTACGGAGATACATACAACGCCGGCTTCGACAACAGTAGATGTGATCAACGAAATACGACCAGTTGTTTTAAGTGATTCAGACGTATTATTCAAAGAAAACACTTCAAAAAGCTTGTCTAACCTGACTACTGAATCTATACCTTATAATAAAATGAAAGTTGAAAATCGTACTTCGACGGAGATACATACAACGCCGGCTTCGACAACAGTAGATGTGACCAACGAAATACGATCGGTTGTTTTAAGTGATTCAGACGTATTATTCAAAGAAAACACTTCAAAAAGCTTGTCTAACCTGAGTACTGAATCTATACCTTATAATAAAATGAAAGTTGAAAATCGTACTTCGACGGAGATACATACAACGCCGGCTGCGACAACAGTAGATGTGACCAACGAAATACGATCGGTTGTTTTAAGTGATTCAGACGTATTATTCAAAGAAAACACTTCAAAAAGCTTGTCTAACCTGAGTACTGAATCTATACCTTATAATAAAATGAAAGTTGAAAATCGTACTTCGACGGAGATACATACGACGCCGGCTGCGACAACAGTAGATGTGATCAACGAAATACGACCGATTATTTTAGGTGGTTCAGACGTATTATTGCCAGGAAACATTTCAATAGAGTTGATCAAAGTGAGTACAGAACCTTTATCTTATAATAAAATAGAAGTAGAAAAACATATTCCTACTGAAACTCCTTTGTTGTTCCATTCAACAGCAGATGCAACAGCAGATGCAAACGAACCTTATTCTGATTTAAATATCCTAGACTTCCCGATGAAACCGGAAAGTCGAAAAGGCGGTATGAGTTTTAGTTCATCTTTAGTTACTACAGCTTCAACTAACTTTTTCACTTCCAATACTCTTTCTAATGAGTTGACTATGTCCCCACTATCACTGTCAGAAAATAAACATAAAGTTTTGCCTGTTAATAATACGAAACCTTTAGAGACAAGCCAGAATGGTTTAAAATTAAAAGAGCCCGAATCCATTATAATAGAAAAAAGAGATAAAAACGAAACTGAGTGGCTCAGAGACAATTTAACGTTTAAAAATGGAGATAATATGACAAAGTTTTTGATTGAAAACCCATTAATTAAAGAATCGACAGTTAATTTAACCAAAATAAAATCTATACAAGATTCTATGTTGGCAACCCGTAAAGGTGAGACAACAGTTGATGGATTATTATCCATAACTACTCCACTAGCTGTTCAACAACATGTATCAAAACTTCATACAGATGTATCAAGCGAACCAAAAGCTTACCAATTGAAGGAGCCCAGACTTCCTCTCTCTTTGAGTTATTCAGAAAAGAACAATCCTTCAGATAATGCCACCTTTTCAACAAATTTGGAGAAACCAATGTATTTGTTAAATGTAACCACAAGCTCGGATGCATCTGACTTAAATGGATCCTTTGATTTTATTTCGACATACCTTCATAATGAAGTAAGAAGTATTGATGCAGACAATTTTAAAATTAATAAAAACCAAAATATTTTTAAAAATTCAACTGAAATTTACGATTCTTCTAATTTATTAGATTGGTCTGATACGACAACTGAAATTATGAAAAAAATTACAATTATGGGCAAAAATTTTTCCGAAACAGGTTCATCAAGGAATTCTATAAATATATACAATGTTAGCTTTCCAGATATAAATATTAAAGATTCTTCTTCCTTTCCCTTAAAACATTCGAATGACTTTAAATCCAGCTCTATAAATTTAGATATGACAACAGAATATAGATTAACGTCTAAAAGCAATGAGAACCAAAATGTTACTCAATATGAAAAAGAGGCCATTTTAACCATAGATTCTTTAACTCCTATTAATTCAAACGTTTCTACCTTGGATAAAGTTTTAACGGATACAACTAAGACGAGTACATTCGATAACATATTTAAGGTTGCAAATTTTACTAAGTCGATTACAGAAACCAAACGAGTAGTAAAAGTACCAATTTCTATTAATGATAAAATTTTTGAAGAACAGAATATAATTGAGAAAAACAGAAACAAAACAACAGTAACAGAGGGCAAAAACCCGGAGAGTTATTATGTAGAAGAAAAACTTTTTCCTGTAGAAATTATGTCGGGTTGGGAGAATAACGGCACTGAAAAAAATATATTTACGTCAGTTACTGGTAATTACCAAAGTCCTTTTAAAAGTTATTTTACGAACGTCACCAATTCTGCTCAGCGTTTTTTTACAGAAGAAATATCTATAGCTACAATAGTTAATGACTATAGTGTAAGAGAGAAATTTCATGAAAATGAATATAATACAAAACAATCCGCAAATGGGCAACTACTAACCCAGGTAGAGGGTGTTAATGTTGAATATTCAAACAAAACTGTCAATCTATCACTGAACTCAAACACTACTAAAGCAGTCAAAGAAAAAGATTATCTGTATAACTTACCTGATTCCCCAACCACTAACAGTAATAATAAAATGATTGATCCTAATCAAAAAAATAAACTGGATAGCTTTAATAATGTTAAATATGATACAATGCAAAATAAATCAATACTCGCCGATGTTATTGATCGCAACGAAATAATTAATCAATCGAATTCATCTAATACTAACAATTCGTCAGATTTTTATTTTAAATCCTCGTCAAAAATACAAACATCTTTGCCAGAGATAAATGAAACATATAAGTTAGAACGTAATAATGAGTCAACTGACCACCAAGCCTTAAATGCCAGCTGTTATGATAATTTAAAAAATACTGGTAACGCAAATACCAATGACAATAAATTATTACTTTCATCTGTGTCTAAAACAAGTTTAAGCAAAGATGTGACAGATGCACTATCTCCATCGATCGATGAATCATTATCTGGAAAAACATTTGTAGAAACTCAAACTACTGGAACATCACTTCCCTATTCCGAATCTACGTTAAATTATTTGGATATCGAAAAATTTCCTGCAGATTCAATAAATTTAGGTTTAGACGTTAACTCAACAAGAACATCAACAACAAAGGATAAACTAATACACAGTGATTTAACCGATTCTTTGGCAACGACCAATTTTTACTACAGAGCCACCACCAAGCCCACAATTAATAAAGTTACTAAAATTATTAATGAAAATAAAACAAATATTATCTCTAAATCAACTGTTAGAACAGAACAACCTAATGATTATACTGGCGTAATAAAAATTGTACCCGAATTTGTATGTGTCCAACGTGGAAAGTACTCTGATCGCTTTAATTGTAGTAAATTTTATTTATGCATTGGACTACCTAAGCCACTAATACGTGTTTGCCCTCCTAATACTGTATTCAGTGAATTTTTAAAACAATGTACTAAAAATGTTGCACATTGCATAAGAAATAATCAGTTTAAATGTACGACCAGCGGTAGATTTAATAATATATTATCGAACAACAGTTACTTTATTTGTGTTAAGAAAAATAATGGGTTCATAAGATTTACATTACAATGTCAAAAAGGCTACTATTTAGATAAAAGAAATACAAAATGTACTCAAGAATCACTTAGCATGTCTAAATCAGGAGAAAATAATTCGAAGAATACAAAAGAAGTATCTGTTGAAAAGTCCAAGGAAGGATTTGCTAAGAAAGATTATTTCGAATGTGAAAGAGAAGGTAAATTTGAAGATCCAGAGAACTGTAGAAAATATTACGTATGTAAGAAAGCTAGAAACTCAACATTTAGGCGTAAGATAAAAGCATGTGACTCCGATGAAGTGTTTCATAAGAAGAAAGGGAAATGTGTAGATGAAGAAAGCTATGAATGTAACATTTAATGTGATATAAGATTTAATAATTAATTTTACTTGATTAAAGTAATGTAAAACTAAGTAACATATACTGTTTAATAATATTTAAAAAAACAACACTGATAATTACTGGTACAAATATAGAACTATAAGTACGTAACTTGGTTTTATTCAGTCTTGGAGAAATAAGTTACACAATATTTTCTTGTTAAATGTATGTACGAGGTTTCCGATACGCTACTCCGGCGTTCTCAATGAATTGGTCTTCGTGATCTCTTTCCAATGTGATGCAGAAATGGTTTGAGAAAACTGTACATCTTATGGACGATTCTCCGTTCACGGGTCTCGAAGGGCAAAAATAAGTAGCTTTCACCGGGTGAGTGTCTTGTGTAAGCGTGAATTTATAACTTTTACAATCAATTGCCCTGTGACCGTTCACTTGCGTTTGTCCGTTAGAACCGACACTGGTTGCACCCTCCCGGATCCCATTGTTATAAATCTGGGGTGGCGTCTTCGTCGTACTGTGAAGTGGACATTTGTATCTGTCAGCTGTAGTACACGTACGAGTGTATCCACTGAAAACGGTGTTACCAGAACATTTAAACTTTATCCCCTGGAAGCGATTTTTGTTTGGAATACAAAGGATGTATCCCTTGCAGTCCGGTACGCTGGGATCAGCGATTCTTTCGCTTCGATGGCATCGAATTGTTCGTGTTAAAGGCGAATCCACATAATTCATAGTGTCCTCACAAACATCGCTAGATTCCTCGTTACATATCGTGTTCGCTGGACAGATGAAGCCTGGTCCGAATAAATTTCGACCGTCACACAATTTTAATTTAGACGCGCTCTCGCAGACAAACCCGTATGGACCGCAATCCATGTTTGTGTAATAGAACGCGGACACCGTTCTTAATATTGTTATACACATCTGTAAAAAAATATGACAAATGATATTAAAATTTAAATTCCACGATTAGTGTTAAATTATTTCGTATAAAAATTAAACTTACAAAAAGAATACGGTAACGATTCTTCGACATTTTTACACAGAGGATACAAATACATTCGTTACTATGGACGGAGAGCGACTGAGTTCGACAATTGCTTTCTTAAAAATCAATGTATCGCAACCAATTAGCACCTTAAAATGGGTTCGTGTCATGAGGACAATGTCTAGTATAACAGCTTGTTTGAGTTCTAAGTAACGGGATTCATTCTTTCCAATTAACAGGAAATATTTTTTAAGAATAAATGTGATACTTTATCTTATTTATATATTTTTTAAAATAAGTCAGATGTCTATGAGAAATCTCTTTCATGTGATAAGTTTTCAAAAAAGCTTTAATGTGACGTCATAAGCATAACTTTATTTGATTTTTTTTATAAATAACTCACAACGGCCACAGCTAGATTCAAGTATCGATTTTCTATATGTAAAGCGTTTAGAGATCAACCCGCTACACTGCTTCATACGTATTTGGTGGAATACATGCTTATAATATCTTTTAGTGTGTGCATTTTCCTTGCGATGACAAATTGTTAAACTGTGCATTGTATTTTAGCATTGAAATTTTAATTTGTCGCTAAAAATGGTTTAGTTTTTTTTTGTCGTCAACATTTTAAAAATTTCATATTATAAAGATTTCATAAAAACAATTCAATATAGTGATAAAATACCTCATTAATATTTTTAATCTGCAATAAACATCAATATCACGAGTGTGTGAGTCGTTATGGGAATCACAAATAAAATGCCATTTTATTCTTAATACGATTTATTAAATACACTACATATGTACATGTGTCTATGAACTATTCCTCGTCGGACGATGATTCGCTGTCGCTGGAACTTGCGCTTGAATCACGTTCTCGTAACGGTTCACCGGCTTTTGACCTTGAAACATCAAAAGATTTGAGAATAGAAGGTACTGACAATTTTTTTTACATATATATTATATTTATCAGCCAAAAACTATAAAACAACAAAGATGTAATTATTTTTCAGAGTGCCTCAAATTAATTGAAATTGTAGATTTAAATACTGACTTTGTTATGTTGTGTCATTCATAGATGTTTAGAATGAGAACCACATGGCATTATTTATTGCTTTTGTTACATATACATTTTAATGTATATTTACATTCGGTAAGCCTGTACTACGGCCATGGCTGATTCTTGCAGCTTTCCTTCGAGGTCCGTCCCTTGGAGTATCGTCTCCACCTCCTCAGTGGACCTGTTCAGCATCACACTCAACGTGTCCACGCTCGCCGACATCGCTTCCGGGAATCCACACTCCGCTAAGTAAGTTAAAGCGCTCTGGAATTTGTACGAACATTAAAGTAAATAATTAGAAAGTTGTCACGTGAAACGAACATTTCTTTTCTGTCATGGAGAACGACTTCTTGAATGTCTAAGTTTTTTTGTATATATAAAGCAATGAAGCCATTTAAATATTTATTATATAGTCAACTGATCAAGAATATTTTCTGGAAAATGTCCAGAATGAAATATGGATTAAATTAAGCTAACAACTTTTATAGTAAAGCTTTTTTCCTTGTTACTTTTATGAGCTTTAATTTAATAAATTATCTAAGCCTGATCTGCACAACCACATAAGCTCTTCATGAGATCGAAGACAAAGTTATTTATATCATAAAAAATTACTAACAAATTTATTTGGGGTACAAAAATTCTTTATTTCAAGCTTACCAAGTGAGGTATCAAGAAAGGATCTTTAAAGTACAGAAATTAATGAAACCTTCTGAAGTTTAAAATAATTTTCCTACTCAACGCCACTTTTACATCTATTGCTATCTCTTTTTCACATTCAACACCATCCGCTATCTCTTTCTGATATACAGCATTGACACTATCTGCTATCTCTTTCTTCCTACTTCCCTAAATCCATAACATTGTGACCAGTGTACTCACAGCTGCAAGTGCGTGTTGTCCTTTCTTCGCGGCGGTTGTAGCAACAGCACTAATAACATCAGCTCGCCCCGCCCCGCTGGCTGAACCCAGTTCGTTCACAGCGAGCTGTATAGCCTCCCAGGATTCTGGTTCCTCACCCGTTGAACATAAGTCTATTATATTTGATAACGCTGCCGCTGACAGTCTGTTAGATAAATTAATGATACGTTTATATTTGTAGTGATTGTTAAATTGAATTATTGTAAATTAAAAATATTTATATAATTTGTTAAAAAAAAGTATTTGTGAAGGGCAATAATATTTTTCATCTCTTTTTATGTAGACGTAAGAATTACTAGTTATCTTAAATGTGAATATTTTGTGTGATTCTTACTTTTGTACAGGCGTCCGGGTGCTCACATTTTCGTTCCTTTCTTCAGCCATCTGATAGAACTTGAGCATATCTGCTGCCGATTTACGTATTTTTGCCTTTACTTCCTCATCTAAAGCAAAAATAATATTTTATTACAAGTAGATAATACGGCCCAGCTTATCATTTCACTCCTATAAACATGTCATATATAATTAACGGAATTTATTTGCATTTTCTATACAAAAAGAATAAGAAACAGATCCTAATAAGATATAAATGATATATCATCTACCTTGATATGAAATACAAGCGCACATGGCCTCTAAAAGCCTTTCAACCAGTCGGAGTCTTCTTGCATGTCCGAACACAACAAGTTGGGACCATGATTCTGACAGACGTTCACCGGCTCCACCCAACTCCAAGACTTTTATTATCTGTGCACAGATTACAATAGTTACGGAATTGAGGGCACAGACTATAGAAAATAATGTCACAATTGTGTCTAAATAAATATTATTATTAAAGGTAATAATGATTATTGTGTTTCAAAATAGAAGATTCAACTTACAATTAGATTTATGGATATTTTTTGTACATATAAGGATATAATCATTCAAAGACATCTATATAAATATATTTCCCGTACATGACTTTTTAGAAAGTAACAAAATAATTTATGCCATTATAATTCACTACAATACCATTATAATACATTACAATACCTATATAATATATTACAATACCATTATAATACGATTATAATGTTGTTTGGGATGTATAGAACTTACCTCTTCCATAACAGTTGGTTCGGGTACATAGATATTTGGTATGAGTGTGTCTAACAGTCCCATTGTTTTTTCAAATGGTGCATGCCTGAAATTTGTATTAATTATACTTTTGTAAAATAGAAGGATAATCTTATAACTATTGATAATTTAAAATATATGAGGAAGTTGATTACTCATTGAACAAAGATCTACTTTTTTATATTTACATATATAATAAAAAAAAAACAAAAATTTTAAGAAATTATAACTAAATTAAGAGAAAAGTATTTTATTACCTGCAAGCAACAGTAACAAGATGTCTGTAATAAATGCTTTCTTTGTATGCGTCACCAACCAACTTGTAGTTGTCGCCTTTCATTAGGAGTTCGTGGACACGTTCTGCTAAATTCATATCCTGGTAACAAATATTTCAAATTTTAAATAATTATTTAATTATAAATGTTGCAATATATAAAATACCTACACCTTTTTTTTAAACAAATGTCAATTGTTACTGCATATTAGCATCAGAAATTAGAATAATAAAATTTTTATTTATTTGGAAATCTTCCAAACGGTGAACTTTAGGTAAATTTATTTTTTTTATGAGAGATAACTGATGTTTTGACTTAAATATTTATGCATAGTCCGAGATTGCATCGTAACATTTCAGACGACATATATCACGTGTCATATTCACAACCTACTTATATCTAACATTTTTGGTGCTGGAGAGGCATTTTGTCACTTTCCTCCGGGCCAGGGCGGAATTCGGAGGGCTATGTGAGATTGCAAAACAAAACTCAACAATAACTGTCATGGCCTAAGCAGATCACGGGTTTTCTTGGGCGTTCAACTTTGACACAATGAGGGTATTTCCCAACCCTCGAATATCCTCCGAGTACTAGACAGAACCCGTGCGACATAGGTCTACGTGGGGCGAAAAGGTGACCCCAAGCCCTCTTTCGCAGGGACTCTATAGACTAGAAAAGGAGGCAACGAAACATTCCCACGACTACCACAATTAAAATTTCATATCAGCCAAGGAAGGAATTCACTTTATGAAGTTTAATTTTAATGTTGCAAGGTTATTTTTCACCTGTAAATGTTCACTGCATACACTCATGGCGGTAATAAAGAAACTCGTGTCCACGATGTCTTCCGGTTCTAGTGAATCTTTCTTTTCTAGTTCTGTTAATATTCCCGATAGGATATCGATACGAGGTCCTCCTGAAGGATGGAGAAAAAAATGTGGTTTTTAATTATAATGACTAACATTTTCGGCAACGATTAGATATAAGATGTTACATATTAAAAGAACAATATTCTTATTAAAAAAAAAACAAAATTATGAAACCATATACAGACATATGCAGACATATTTTGAAAAAAAAAATGTCTGTATATGAATGGTGTAAAATAATGTATCTATGTATAATAAAATAGTAAATTATTTGTTCTAGAATATTTACAATAAGTATTTCATATTGCAACAGCAGCAGTTTAAATAGAAAAATATTATGGGTACAATATTTTTCAAAAGGAAAAAATAGCGTATCAGCAATAAGTATTGCCAGCAAAAAGACAAAAAAATAACAAAGCCTAACTCACTTTCCTTACAAAACAGACAAAGTAGGTAATAATACGCTGACAAGTTTGGTTCTATTCCAATATTTTTGAATTCAGCAATAATCTGAAGGGCCATATTTTGTAATGTCTTCCCACCGCCCCAGGCTGACAGCGAACGCAGGCAGGCGGTGAGTGTCCCGGTGTTGGGGGTTATACCCTGGAAAGTGGAATGGGAGTTTATGTTTAGAATACCTAAATTGTGGGTCACAACCCACAGCCAGTATATTTAATTATCGAATCTTTGTACTTTTAAACACTAATTATATCCTTATGGGAAAAAAAGTTGCTTTAGTTCTTTATTGAGCAAGTGAGTTATTTACCTGCTGGTTCATTTCATTCAGTAACTCCAATAAAGCTTCAACACGCAGAGTGACCCCTTCCTTAAGAAAGCCAATACACACAAGGAGTGAGTTGTAGACATCGGTGGATAGTGGAATGTTGTTCTCCAGAGCTTCCCGAGAAAGCGCGTAGGCTCGTTCTGCCTTTAATGTTTTGTTTATATAGTTAGTGTCTACTGATGTCAAGGCTTTTGTGGTAATATTAAATCTAGATGACATACAATCCAAGAAAGTATAATTCATATATATATATATATATATATATATTAGTATAATCAGCATAATTTATTTATGTGTTAAATAAAACATAATAAGTAAAGTGATGAATCCATAATAACAATTTATCTTGTGGGTAGGGTGAAATTATTATGTACTTATAATAGAAAGAAGATTTTTCTTTTATTTTTTGCCTGAATTCGTGTTCGTCTCGAGTAATAGTTTGCATGGCTAGGCGGGTAACATATATGCAACATAATTTTATCTTAGCTCTATCAAGAAAATCAAAAGATCAATAAGTCGTACACTTTTTCTACATTTGTCTCGTACCTTACTATAAATGAGGAGATATTATGAATAGCTTTTATGTATTTTCTTTGTATGGACAAATTTTATTAATGCAGTTTTTATAGATTCATCAGAGAGGTTTGTAGGGCTGCTAAGAAATCTAGGGCCACTAGTCAGAAAATAGAGCCCGGGTCACGAAATAAGGGTGTTGTGAATAAGGGGGCTTGCTAGTAGCAATGAGTGTTGTTATTCTGTTATACAATAAAGATGTATTTTGACAAATTTTTCAATGTGTAATCATAATATAATAAATCTTTATCAATTTCAATTATTATATGCATTACTTAAAGCCTGGTATGACATATGAAGTACTCTCTAACACAGTATGAAATCTAGCTATTTACCTGGTAATATTTTGCCATGCCCTGGATTAGAGAGCAATAAGCCTCTGGGGTTTTGGGATCCATTGATGTGAATATTTTATCAGCAAGACCTCCCAGTCTGAAATAATTTATTTTTATATCCTCACCCAACCCATTGACTAGCATTATGTTAAGCAGATAATTACTGAAAATATGATTGCTTACTTCCAGGTAGTGGATTGTCTTTCCTTTACGGCGGTTGAGAACCATCTTTCTTCGATCCATTCATTAGAAATGGGCTCTTTTTCATTATATAAACATATCAACTGGAGCAAATAGAGCTTCAATTCTTCATTCACGTTATCAACACCACCAAGTAGTTCAAAAACTTTGACTGCATCTTCTAATAAGGCATTTTTTATTGTATATACTAAATCTTCCTCTGTCACCTACAAATATAGTATGAATTGAATGCACATATAAAATTATTTCATACGATATAATGTAATATTTTAATGATTTACTTTGCTTTCATCATTATAAATAGGTTTTGGAGCAAAAGCTTCGATATGAGGGTCAGCATTGAAGTATGGTGTTTTCATCTTCATTGGTGGATCCCATTCTCTTGTAGTGAATAGTTCTGGATGTTGATCTCTCACCCAAGCAGCTGCTTTCTTGCCCGCTTCAGCTGACAGAGCATAAGAACGCTTGCGGAAATTTGATAGCGGAATGAGGTATGGGTCATCATGATATCTAAAATTTAAGTTTATATAAATATATTATTAAGACTATAGTTTACTCATCATATTATTCAATTTTGGTAAGGTCATTGTATCAAACTAATGCGGAAGGTTATATATTTTTTATTTTTATTCTAGGGCGTATGATTGTAAATTTTTTTTTTCAAGAAAAATACCTACACACATTTCTATTAAGGTTAAATTGAAATATTGACAGAATTACAAGAACGGTTGTATATAATATGAGTAGTATTGAGCAGGTAAAACTATGGATTACTTGTAATGAGCAGCCGTGGGATCAGTTCCAACAGTTGCCGCTAAAGCCTGGAGTATATCAGTCGGTCCTCTTGGTATACGAGGTGGCGGTGAGATACCATCACTGGATTTCCCAGCCTGTGGTAACTTCTGACCTTCCACAGATGTTAGTGATCGACAGAGACATGCCAGTCTCGACCACTGTCTGTTAAAATTTAATATAATCAGTATTAATTGATTATTTATTTAGTAACTATAAATTTGAGTAATAGTTAAATTACCGTGGTATTGCTAAGTTTGTATACATTTTGAATATACTAATTGCTATTTTGTCACTAATGAAATTAAAGTTTTATTTATTTATTTATTAAAAATATACTTTATTTGGAAACATAACCTCAAATCTGAATATACCAAATGTCAGTGTCATTTAACGTTGAGAGATAGACAGTTTAAGATTTTTTGATTTTTATTTTGAAAATTTCTTATGGCTTTGGATACGAGTCTTTGTGACAGACTTTTTTGAATTATGAGCAGAGTTGCCAAAAGGAATTTAAAATAATGACAGTAATAGTTGTGTGTTTGATGTGGATAATCGATTTTTTACACAATATATCTTAATTAAGTAAGAATTTAAAATGAAGGTGATCTGGTGTTCACTATAGAAGATGGCTTATTAGTTTTTAATCTTATTCAATTTTGTATTAGGAAGATATAAAAGACACCAGTTATTCAATGATGATTCATGTTATTATGATAGGATACATATAAGGAAATTTAACCTACGCTCGTCTTAGAGATAACATAAATACATAAAACACAAGAGCAATAAAGCATGTAAATCCATTTTATCACTGAGCATTCAGCCTTGGACTCATTATAAAATCACACAATTTTAAACAATTACAGGAAGTTGTAAGAAAAACGCAATTTCTTTTGTAAAGCATATATTATGAAAATATTGAAGCAAACACATAAATATATATTAGTTTTATTAACGTTGTTTTATGCATGTGACCCCCATTATGGAAAGAAAAGTTTCCAGTTTTGATCTCTATTTTGTCTATTTGAAATATTTTCGGAGCCTCTGTGATTGGGTCACATAGAAATAAAGTTTCATTCACACATGAATTATTTTTTTCACTGAAAACTTTGTTAGCAGGACAAACGACCAGTCTCGCGTTTGTTATATTATTTAAATCATTAACACAGGCAATGTAGCTTGTACAATTACCATCTGTAAGAGCATAGTTTCCTTCTTTGGTGCAGTTGTAATCAAGAAGACATCTATATGTTGTCACGTTAGTGCATTGCTTATCCAAATGGCTGTAAGTAGAATTTTCTGGACACAATAGATCATAACTTGTAGTGCTGCTCAGACACATGGTATATCCTCGGCAGTTAGGTTGGGAATTGTCTGGAAATCTGCCACGAGTTTTACATTTTGACTCCTTGCTTGTGCCTAAAAATGTAATCTGACAAGAAAAATTTACATTAGCTTATTAACACATCTTCACTTTGAAACAATAGATACAATGATTTATTTTGTCTTTGTATAAAATGGCAAAACTTGACTAGATATTAATCTTAAATTTAGAAATAAATTACACATTAAAATTTTGTTACAAACCAATAACAGTTAATTCATACTTACAAATACCAAAAAAATTAACGATTTCATATTAATATTTAATATCTCTAAAAGATTATTTAAATTTTGATCGTCACCTATGCGATAACAGCGGAGACTGAATGATTTCTCAACAATGTTTAAGTTACTAGTGATGTACATTTATTTATATTGATATCAAATTAAAGACTGAAAGATTTTCAGCTCCTGATTCTACAAATTTTTGTTATGACCCTTTTCCTCTCTTTCTGGCGTTTATATGCTCTACTCAAAAACGATTTACTCATTGTTCATATAAAAAAGTTTTGGAATAAATTTTTTAAAATATATTTTATTACTTAAAAAATTGGGAACTAAGTTTGTTTCACATTGATTGCGCTACTAACAAATAAGAAATATCTAGATTTTATTACTAATATTAAACAAATCTTTATCCTAAAAAAGATCTATTCGTAGGGAACATAAAAATTATCCTGGTTGTTAATTTAAGGGTGTAGAATAAATTTTTTTTTTTTTATTATTAATGTTGTTTTTTTATGAGGAAGGTGGCAAACGACGGCCTACTTGATGGGCAGCAGTCACCGTCGCTCATGGTTGTTGAGGAAGAGGGATGCGTTGCCAACCTTGGTTGTTGAGGAAGAGGTAGGGGTGAGAATAAGGATATGGCAGGAAATGTTGGAAACAGGGAAAGGGCAACCGGCTCTCACACTCTTCGGACGAAATGAAGCCATTAAAAACTACTTCACGTCGATCTTCTATGAGAGGGTGGTACTTTCCCGGTCGAGCCAGACCATGTTTGAGCTGTATTACTACAGACGAAAGCTAGGCTCTGCGGTCTTAAAAGGCAAGCATAATATGATTTAACAGTTTTAATATATTAGGTATAAATAAAAAAAACTAATAACAAATGATAAGTAAAAAACTCAAAGGAACTAAAATCTGACCCCAAGAGATATATATATGTATATGATCTTATGTAGTGAACAATTTTTCGAGTATAATATGACTTGAAGATTTAATATCTAAATTAAATGATTCATTAACATGAGTTTGAAAATATTCTATTCTGATACAGATTAATTACCAATAATTTTGAATCCATTGGTTGCCCATTAAACTTTGTTTAAATTAAATTATTTGGAAAAAACTTAAAGTCCTATTTATGACGAAATATTATAAACTATTGAGATTCAATTTGAATTTGAATCATTCATTCAATGAAGTTCTTGAGTATACCCATGTTGGCACTGCAGAAGATGTGGGCACAAATTATGAGATCTAAGATTTTCGCGAGTATTCATTTAAATGAAACTAGTATTATTCGGATTTACTACGCGGATTTTATTATTTAAAAACTACATAATCCCGACGTTTCGGTTGCTGCAAAGTAACCGAAGTAGTAGTAGTAGTAAATCCGAATAATACTAGTTTCATGTGGGCACAAGTTTATCGAAAATTAAATAATTTTGATGCTTATTTTTTTTTATCTGTCCCGCATCTATTGTAACGAAAACGTCTTCACGTTCAATATATATCTCTTTCCAAAAGTCTCGATATTATTTTTTTCTTACCTAATGTTTTTTGGTTTTAAGAGAAAGGAGAGTATTTCTTATAACTTTAAAGAAATTTTATAAATGAGAATGATGAGACATCACTCGTACAGCCTATGTTTACATTAGAATTTAGATAAATGTTTGTTTGACTAGACGCATCCAACGATATAACTGTAAAATTAGATTCATAGCTGTAATAATAAGAAACAGTCACAAGTGTTACTCGGATTATTAATTTAACTTTACCAAACTATTTGTTTACACAACGATAACCAAATTTCGGCATGCAATGACCTAAGCATAAGACGTCGTATAAAAATTTATTGTAGGAAAGAATATTAAGACTAATCTTAAAAAATACTATATTTTATGATACCCAAAATTGTTTTAAACCCAAAACGAATAAATATGTACTTAAAATTGTAGTTTTTACTTTCTGAAATTACTACCCTTCCTGTTGCTTATTCCTGTAATACGTCTGTTTAATGAATATTTTTTGGCTACGTAACTATTGTAAATGCAAAAAAGAAAGAAAAGAAAAAATAGACAAGAATAACCATTTTTTTTTTTGATGATGCAGGGAAACTCTTTTTACGAGCCGTCTCACCGGCCTTGGTGGGGCCGGAGAGGATGTGTGAGACTCGGCCTGGGCAGGTCCCTACTCACTAAAACCACTGCGAAAGCCATCGGCCGCTATGTTGGTGCACCCCGGATCTGTCAGCAACAGGGCACACCAGCGACTGGCCGGTCCTGGCAAAGACCGGACTTACTCCCTCGGAGAAAGGGGGCGATCCCGGCAATTAGGATCGCCCCGACGACGCCGGGCTTTCACAGGAGCCGGGTTACCAGCCCGACCCCAGCCCGGAGTGCAGGGGCGCTATTGGAGGCGTTGCAAATATCGCCTCCGGCGCACCCCCCTCCGTCGTCTGCGGAGGGAGGGTGCATCAGCTGCATCCTCCCTTTCCCGCTCAGATGCCTCCTTCGTGGACATGACCGTCTCACAGAAGGAGGACACCGCCAGCCAGGACCTGTCACTCTCGAGCATCTTCTCCGCGATACTCGAAAGCGACAAGTCCACTCCCCCGAGAGCCGCCACAAGGTCTTGGCGCTGCGCAGCCCATCACGGGCACACCTCGAGGGTGTGCTGGGCCGAGTCCACCGCAGCGCCGCACTCATGACTGCCTCTTCCCGGCTCTCTCCTGGCCGTCCGACACAAGTAATCACCAAAGCACCCGTGCCCGGTGAAAACCTGCGTCAGACGGAAAGTGAGGGGTTTGCGTTTCCGCCTCATCCAACGCTCTAGGACCGGACGGAGCGCTGCCGTTGTACGTTTACCGTACGGCTGCCCCGCCAGGTCCTCCCCCCACTCCCGCATAAGACGTGACTCCCCCTGCCGGCGAACCGCCCGGATCGCCTCTGATGAAGGGTTCTCTCCGAGAGCCCTCCTACCCGAGACGTAGGAGAATACCTCGGCGAGAACCGAGGCCACAAGATCCCAAGGCGGATCGCCGGCAAGAGCCGTCGCAGCGGCCCAGGAGACCGTACGGTACCCCTCTAACCACCCTCAGACAAGAATAACCAAAAATAATCTAGTGCAATCTTATATAAAAATAAACATCTAAATAGATAAATATCTAATTATTGGTTGGGTTAAAATATCGAAAGTTCGTTTGTTCATTCCTCATTTCCTATTTTAGGCATTAATACATATTTTTTTATGTAATATAATATGGTTTATAATTTTATTTGTTTACTAAACAATAAGATAAACTTCAATCACATGAATATTATAAAAAAATATGCAATTCAAGCAAATGATGGTAAGGTATACTTTATTTATATAGTGGGGCAGTTATGAAACTTTTATTACTGCATTTCTATACAACAAATCACTGTATCCAAAATATTACCCATGCATTAAGATTCAACATAAATTTGGAAGACAAAATATGTAATTATATAAAATATACAATACAATAAAACAACTTCAAGAAACTGCACTTTATGTGATTTAATACTACATATAAAAGTATTTTGTCTCTTGTCGTTATTTTCCGTTATATCTTTGAAAATATGCAATATAAATATGAGAGGAGTAATTCGTTTATGAGTGATTAAAAGTGAAGTGGTTAGATTATATCCTAATCTTTCTATTGTTGGTTGTATAAATTAGACCTATAAAAAGAGTGGACCGTACCATAGGTTTATTGAGAACCAGACATGGCGACGAAGATTTGCATCGCTGTATTCCTTGTGAGTAGATACATACTGATATATTATTTAATTTTGTTGTGGCAATAAAAAGTCTGTCTTAGTTAAATTATAAACCCAAACTTTAGACCTCAGTCTTGGTCTTATTTTGTCTTAAATAATATTTAGTATTAAATTAAATATGTGTATGCAGTATTAAATACAATATGTATATGTATGTATTTTTTATTATATTAAACTGATTAAAATTAACTTATCCATGTTGTACGACGTTTAGTTCTTTCATTAAATTATTATAGTTAAAAAAAAACGGAATTCCGGTAAGGACAAAGTTATTTGAAAGTTTTAAGAACGATTGAAAAGCATGTTAAGAGTTCGTAGATGACAAACGACTTTTTTGTAAACAAAACTGTTCACACATAACTATATTAAAGCACATAAATTTGAGGACTGCTCTAAAATTCGAGAGTGGCTTGACTGCTTTTTTTTTTGTTAAAACGTTTCGTCTTTTTTAGAATCCAACAAAGGTATGTACATATGTGCATAAAAAAATCATGTACCTACATATATTTTATCTTCAATTCTTAGACAAAACCTCACGTGTTGTGTGGGGATGCTTTTTATACATAATTAACATTAAATAAATGACATAACTCTTTATGTAAAGCAATTAACATTATATATATGGAAAGTTGTTTAAAAATTATTAATAACGTGTGTTGATAATGTATTTATAACGAATTTGTTGCTGGCAGGTGATTTGCTTCGCATACAAAACAGATGCGGCGGTGAACTGTACGGCTGCGGGACGTTTTGCTGAACCCACCGACACAGCTTGCAAGAATTACACACTCTGTGTACTTTCCGGTACCACTTTTATAGGTTACGATTACGTGTGTCCTAGTACATCGCTGTTCAACCCTAACATACAACAATGCACCACAAACTACGTATGCAACGTGACAAATACCAATACCAATACCACGTCATCTGTGTGCACCGCTGAAGGCCTTATCGCTGATCCGACCTCAACGAATTGTTCGAGTTATATAATATGCCTTAATGAAAACGGCACCTTTGTAGTCGGGGAAACATTGGACTGTCCAAATGGCACATTTTATAATCCTAATACAACATTGTGTGAAGCTGACTATAACTGTCCAAGTACAAGACCGTTTTCATGTTCTGCGGCAGGAAGATTCAGCGATCCCGCAGATACAACATGTAAATTGTATTACTTGTGTGTATTAGCATCAAATGGAACCTATGTAGAATATCAGTACACTTGTCCCTCTACATCACTATTTAATCCCAACACTCGTTTTTGCACAACTTCCTACACGTGTCCTTGATATAAAGAAATAATTATTTTGCTATTATAACGTTTAAGGCTTGCATGAAGGTTCTATATAACAGTATTATTAAATATTATTGATTTTCTTTTATTTTTTTATTTAGTTCATAATGACGCTTAATCCCCAATTTTATATTTATCATATTTCTTGGATGGTAATCAAGTGGATGAATCTAATTACGGCTATTCCAATATGATAGCGATAAAACAAATATGAGTGTTTAATTAGAATATGGTTTTATTAATCATAACACCATAAAGCTTATAGCCTTGTTATTGAAGTGTAAGACAAGCTATGTCCTAGAGGAAACATTCAATAGGAATCTTCCAAAATCGGAATCTACACTACAATTTCGACATTGGTTAGAATTAAGATATAAGTGACACGGATTCTAGAATATTTTTAGGGACATTGATAGTCTTCACATAATAAAATTTGTGGTTGTCTTATTTGTAGTTATTATTTTAAGAAATTTGTAGACTTTGTTGGAGTCCAGTCGTTCTTTGAATAATATTTATAATTATATATATTAGATCTTAGCTCTATCATTGACGGCGCTTATTTATGCTGCTCTTAATTGCATTGATGTCGGTCTGTTTTCTGATGACAAAGACAACACTTGTAGTAAATACGTTTTATGTACTCTTACAGATAATGAATATGTCTGTTATTCTTTTTCCTGCCCCTTATCATTCTTATTTAATCCGGTAAATAAAATATGTTCCATCACGTATAAATGTCCAATGTAAATTATGAATTGTTGACAAAAATAATTATGATAGCCATGTTCTACACATATATATAGAAATAGATTTTCTTTTGTCATTTTAATAATTTGATATAAATATTTCTCATGTTATTATTCATAAATGAACGAATGGATCTATGTAAAAACTTTATTTATTGGTATATAAAACCTTGTGATTGTACGTTTGTTTGGAATTATTTTATAGAAATACCTTCTTCTTTTCTTATTCAACTCTCTGCTTAGTCGTTTTTGCTTGGTAAAATCTAATCTTGCATTTTGCCTCACCATATCATTTTTAACTAGCAACATTAAACTAGAGGCGAGTTTTCTTGCCGTATATATATTTTGTTGTAGCTGAAATACAAAATTCGGTGTCTTATAATAATAAGGAGATGTTTTTAACGAGCTCGATGTCGTGGTCCCAAATAATTTTCGAAAATAGTTTTCTCTCGCCTTATTTATATACGACGCCGACAGTTTGGGCTTGTAAAGGTTCTTAGGACCACCGTTCACTATTTCCGTGTATGGATCAAAAGACCTTTTATCGTTATTCATAACGACAATATTATCATTCGAGCTCTTCAGACGTTTATCGTAATATTCCGGTAAACTGTTAACGAGGTATGTAGATTCGTTAATACGGTTAACTTGATAAGTCTTAACAGAACACGACAGTGTGATTAAACTTGTTAAAATCCAATGCATAAATAAAATCTGTCCGGTTTTCAGTGCTAACATGAAAATAATTTTTTCGAAATTTTCTTTGTTTTTGATGACATTACACTGTAAATATATTTGGCATTTGACATTGTATTTTAAATAGATAAACTATTTAATACAAATAACAACTTTGACATTGGCAAAATATTCCACGATTCCAGTGCGAATGAAGGCATAATAAAAAAAAAAACACTATGTAACGACCAAATATTGCATGACACGATACTGAATATTTATAAAAGAGGAAAAATATTCCTTTTTGCAAATGGATCTCGGGAAATTATGCTGAACAAAATGTCGAGTGATAGTCAACATCGAAGAAAGAGAATACATCTATAGAAACATAAATACAATAAAAAAAATGTGATAAATGAATCGGTAAAGTCTGTCACTGCACGATCAGAGGTTGTAGGGCATGACCTTCCCGTTCCCTTGAACTTTTGAACCTAACATAATGTTAGGTTCAAAATTTCAACAACATAGTTAATTTTAGGTTCACAAACATTCATACAAACATTCCAAAACTTCCTCTCTTTGTATTTGTAAGTAAATATAAATTTTGATATACATCTATATAATTTTCACTAGATACATTATAAGCAACTATTTGTTGAGATGACATGCTATCATATCTACATTAAAATAATTAACATCACTGAATCTTATAGTTAATTTTCTATATTTATTTAATATGGGTGTTTTATTTTTTATTTATTACTTATTGAAAATATTGTACTAGTACACTATTTAGGCCACCAGTGTACTTAAATTTTAACGGACTATAAAAGATATATATTGTGTCCGGATCACATGCGCCTGTATAATGAGTTGAGTCACGAACACATCTCACATATTAATAAACGTGTATCAATAAAGAAACAGAAGTAAAACACTTTACTTGAATATTATAAACCATAATTTTTAAATCTTTCTAATTTATCGTAAGACTATTATTAATTAATTCCATAGACAATTATCGCATACAAGGAAATAGGCTATTAATTTATTATAAATTCATAACTTTTACATCTCTCTAAAATCAATGAATACATATATAAACAGATAGACGTTAATATTTCAAATTATATCTGAGAATAATAATCATTTATCTCAAATATGACTTTCTATAAATTTCTATGCATCGTATTTAAACGTATTTATTAGTATAGTGAGTTGTGGGCAAATTTCTAGTAAAAAGTGAATGAAACTGCACAATAAACGTTGAGAGTCAACCTGGTATCAAGGTCAGATTTGTCTGACGAATCATCTGAAGACATTAAAAACATTTACACAATTATAACCCTTATGCCATTTCAATATAAAATAATGAATCGCATGAGATTAAAATGTTGGGAAGAGTATGAGAACGCTCCCGACGGTGTGATTGTTTCAATGCCACCGTGTACAAGCTTTGTAATTGTTACTTCCGCGAGCGGACAGCGCCTGTGTGGAGTAGTTATGACATATTATTTTTATCATGAAGAAGAGTTGCGGTTGACAGACATGTTATTTGTCACATGTCATTATAGTGACTAAGACCAAAAATAATAAACAAAACAGAAATTGCTAACAAACAAATTAGATTAAAATTTATAATCATACGTAAATTATCTATGTAGTATTGTAGAGTTTAAAATCTCCAATAGTTTTATACTCCACGGTTTTTGTAATACAGTTTAAATTCGCGTGATATACCTATGCTTTCACTTGCGGGTCGCTCTTTGATCGATTCCCACCTCTATCGTATTCAAAAGATACACAAATAATGTATAATTTAAACAATAGTGTTGACTTTAAAAAAAAAAAATGTGTTAATAATTAAATTTTAACATTATCTTTATTATTCAATACACTTTTTAAAAAAAACGTGCATCATAAAATATGCTATGCACTTTGTTTATAAAATTTATGTTATACGTAAAGTTGTATATATTTAAACGAAATTGAAAAATATGTGTAAAGTAGATTGTTTTTTTTTTCCTGAATACAGAACAAAAAAGCCGCTTATTGATTGAGCAGATGCTAAATTTTTCACATGTCACAGAAATACCTATTTACAACTAACATTACTTTATAACTTCGATTCATTTTCTTAAAATTATTTTCGCATATAATTTAAAAAATATTCTTTCATTCAAATCTATATACATACATACGTATGCATTTTATTTCCTTTTATTAATTTGAAGTAATAAATACATTGTTACTTATAAGTTGTTGTTTTGATACATATATCTCGTTATTCGTTCGTAGTGTTACATAAAGATACATTCACAATCATTCCTCGTCCTTATGTACAGTAAATCTTAAAAGAACCATTTAAATCATAGCTTTCTAGGCCGTGACAAGGCGAATCACAGTTCCGCGAATATTCGCACTTTCCTACCTAACAATCGACGCACATATTTGTTTATCTACGTGGTCTGTTTATGGAGTAATAACCAGCACGTGCTGGATTTTCCACATAAAGTTAATTTTCCTTTTTTTTGTATTTTGTTATATAAACATTTAATTATACTTGCGGGAAGCCGCTTCCGCTTTAATTTTTTTTTTCAATAATTTTTAACCTCTTAAATAATTTATATATTGGCTGTAGTTTCGTCACAACAAGTAAAACATATTGAAAATTGAAGAAAATGTTAAATTTGGTATGGCAAACTCGTGCTGAATAAAGTTTCAGAATCGGTTGACATACTATTGCATCATTGTATTGCATCCAAACGTTATCTTACGTTACTTTGAATCGAAATACTTAAATGAATAAGAAATAAACTCGTTTCGTAATCGAAGTCACATTATTTAGAGAAAAATATAGCCAAAAGTAAAAGTTTGTCAATAACACGTGCATAGAATTGTAGAGGTTTGCGAAAGCCTCCATTTTAATGTGGCATTCGAAATTTTACAATTTCACTGTATGTTGTCGAGAATACAAACTTACATTACGTATCTGTATCGGCTACCTGCCAATAATTTCTTAAATTTATAATATATCTGTATTAAACTACTCATAAACAATTTAACCTTTTTAAAACAGTAATAGATACTTTGATTTAAGGTAGAACATTATCGATTAGTCGAATTATGATTCGACCAACCACATAGAGATTTTACTTCAATATTGTGTGAGTACCTAAATACTATTTCATAGAATGGTAACGAAGCCATAATACATATTTTTACTTGTATATTTTTTGTCCGTGAATCAAATAGATACAACTATTGTCGGCGTGTCAAATCGAATCGTTTAAGTATAGATGATGTAGCATGTTTGTGTTTCAATCGAGACTTTGATAGATGACAATTTAAGATGTTAGAAAACCTCTTAAAAATTTACGTTACCGGTTTGGAGGTGAGTTGGTCATAAAAATGTAGGGGATCATGAAACAAAAACGTTCACATTAGCAAAATATTCCACTATATTAATGTGAATGGACCCATAACATAAATGGAAAAAAATTCTAGGGAAATCAACTGACGTTATTGTGTCCATAATGTGCAAATTTTATTTTGATAAACCTATTGAAATATAATGTAATGTAATATCAATGATATCTGTTTGTATGGATTTTTTTAAGGAATCAGAACGACGTGTTATCGGAAATGCGGTCTAGTACCGGAATTATTTATTTTTCAATCATATTCTACAAGACAAGCAATACAGCCGGCGATTTAGAAATTTTCTACATTATTATACGCTGTGTGTATTTTTTAAAACGAGGTGATTGATTTAAACCGCATGCGATATCACTATTTCCTACACTATGCGGAAAATGTTGTATATCATATTAGTCTATTAGATCAATTTAATTACCACGCACGTGCTCAACAGACTGTAACCAAACTAGGTTTGTGTCATATAAATGCGTAAAAATAATACATTTTAAAATTAATTTAATATCACCTATATACCTATGTGCTTTGTAAACTTATATAGTGCTTATATCATATTATACATATTCAGTGAAAAAAATATAATAATATTGCACAGACTATATAAAAAAAACACTTATTTAATCTTGGCTGTATATTACAACCTTTTATTTTTGGTACTTCAAAATGTTGATAGATTCCTTACAATTACGTCACTATTGTAATGTAGCTTTAGATTGTGGTTTAAAGGGATCACTCACTCCAAGTTAAGAACTTTAAAGCAGTACTTCGTTTTAAGTTTTGGTATCTCAGGATAAAGTGCATTTAAATTATCATAAGACCTCTAGGCATGTAGGCACTGGGCGTTAAAACATTTTTCACAAAAAGGTTTTTAACTACCTTATTTAGGATAATTTCTAATAACTTTAATAATGCGTAGCAATATTATTTTATTAGTCGTTCAAGCATAAAGTTTTAAATGGGCTCTAAAGAATAAATGTTGCTGTATAACAACTATTAAACATTGTTCATTAAACATACTCATACTCGTATGACATGAAGACGAAGTAACTTAAATTGTGTATTTTGTATCTGCTAATTTCTAATTAAAATGTTACAGTTTAACATAAGAGTTAAATGATATACAGTTTCACGGTAACATACTCTGGAGTTGTTCACTAAACGAATCCACAATCGGGTTTCAAACAGATCTGTTACAACAGATGTATTAACTATTAAGTTAATAAAAATATTCTCATCAGTGGAAAGTTAATATATTAGTGGGTTCCAAATGGATTTATTCAAAGCGAATTGTTTGTACCACTACGTGACTGAGTTTACAAGTTGGAAGAATGTCTGTAAGCTTTTTGGGTCCGAATGGGAGTAGGGCCAAATGGGTCAGCAGGTACGCCACCCGCGTGCGCATCGGATAGCTCATTCACTTTTTGCCCACCTTTCGACTCACGCGCAGCCCATTGTCAGAGCATTTCTCTCGCGTGGGAACATTGTGCTTTACTAGCATACACCTTCCCAACTTGTATACAGAAACTCGTGTAGTGAGTGACAATCCAGTGAGTTTTGTGCTATGTAATGTTATCCCGATTTTTTTGAGTGATGTACTGTCATATACGGTGATTCTTATCATCAGATAAGGCAATGGAGGTCGTGCCGGTAAGCTTTTTTTCAACTATAAACTATATGTTATCTTTGTGTGTTTACCAACGTCGCCCTTTAAGGCACCTTTTTGATAAAGTTACGTCTTAAAAATTGTTCCTCTCAAATTTTATTTGAATATGACGAGTAATAAGAAATTTTATAAGAAATAGTAAAGATATATAAATACATTTGTTGCAAATAAAAAATAAGGAAAAGTACTAAAAAGTTAGAAATCTGATATTAAAAGAAAATTGTCTATAAAATCTTCTCAAAATTATTTTATTTTTTGCAATGAAAAGACGTTGAAATAAGAATTGTGTATAATTTAAACGAAAGTTCATTGCTACGTTAGTGTGAGAATTTTTTCGACAATTAACATTAAACCCAGACACAAGAATCGTTAAAAGAAAAATTTTCTAGAAATTTAAAAGATACATTTATTTTAAAGTTTTTAAAATAGATATAACCTTTTTAATTTTACTTTTCTCTTATGTTCAACTGCAGTGTGTGTTTTAATAATTAATTTTTTACATTTTTCTCTTTACATCCGACAGAAAAATAATGCTTAATAGTTAAAAATGTTAAGAAAGAACTCAAATTAAATAACAAAATACTGTTGTCTTTAAATGTGTCTATTTTTTTCTAATATTAAATTATTTCGTGACTAAAATTCAGTAAAGAAATATGTAATGGGCATATTAGAGAAATTTTAAAGTAATCTTAGTCAATTAAATTTTATGAGAGCTAAGTTAATTTGTTTTTGTTGCATGTTTTTTGTTTATGGCGTGAATCTATATTTTTTATATGAAGAAGAGGTCCGATATTATTTAGAGGCTATTAATATTTTTTGTCCCTTGTTCTAACAATCTTTAATTTTATAGAAATATTTCTAATGGTCCTTGATGCGGAAGAACATTTTATTTTATGGAAGAAGATCGTCAACGCTTTTTGTTAATATAAATGAACTTACGCAACACAATCACGGGAAAATTATCATAAGAAGTGACAGTTATACGACAAATAAAGTACATCACTTAGAAGATACCTTCTGTTAAACTTATCAACTTAGTGCTGTATGCTTCCCATAAGTCAAACTACTTACGAAGCGTTTCCATTCTATTCTTTTTCATTCATAAATCTTCGCACATTACATTATTCAAGTAGGCTATTGAATGAGAAACGGATAACTTCATATTTAGTGTGACTATGCGAATTCATTGTAAGCGAACTAGTCCCAAGATGTGGGTACACTTTTTTTTTAAATTACATTTGGCCTAACAGGCCCAAGTTTTATACAACGGATGTAATGGATTTTACATAATAACGAAAGTCTGCGATGATTTGACATTTCCTGAACGAAATTCAAATGATTGTATTTTGACACTGATGGGTGAAATTTTACAAGTATTTGTTTACAGCAAGCGTCGTATTTTACTGTGTTGTGTGTATTATATTCTATATTTGATAGAAAAAAATACCAAATAACGAATGTCAAAATGAAATCAGAACAAACCTAGATTCATATTCAGTTTAAACATTAGACTCGTTTTGTAGACGGCTAATGAAACCGAAGTTGTTCGAAATATGAAGTTATCATTTACAGATGCGTGCCAAGTTATCATTATTATGTAATGTATGTACGGAATTGGCGTACATTTTGTAACGACAAGCAATCCACATCCGCAAGTTTGTCTTTAATTATGTCGTGTATTTAAAAGAGATAATTGAATATATTTAGTATTTATATATATGTTCAAGCTATGTAATTAAATCAATAAGAATATTAAAGTAAAGTGTTAATAGACAGAATATAAACAAAAGAGGATTGCCGCTTGCGTGATCACTTTCAATTTCGGACCAAGTAGGCTAAAGATTTTATCGTCCGGGAAATATTACGACGGAATTTCTTCTCTAGATCACAACCGTGGCAGTTTTTTTTATAACACTATTGTTTTTTATTCGATGCCCATAAAAAAATTATTCATGACAAATTTGGGACAACGATATCTTTGTTTTACAATTTTGGAGTAATAAAAGTGAAATCAGAGTATAAATCCAAAAACGGTCAATGAAATCAATGGAGCGTCCGCAAATCGTGTGTCGATCATTGCCATCGTCACGACTACAAAACAATATCGTTCGTTAAAAACTGCTTTGTTTTAAACAATTGTTTTATATGAGAATGTTGAAGTCTGTGAAAGCTTTTTCTCACAGTCACTGAGGCACCAAGCCATCTCACGGGATTATTGTTTGCTTTTCGAAGATCATAGATCACGAGAATTCCGTCTTTAAATAACTCTAATATGCTTTCATCTATCTTATCGTTATTCTAACTCTATTTGGAAACAGACAGGGATTCTTAATTGACTGAAAAAATAATTATCAAGCACGAAAACTTAAAATATTTCGATAATAAATAAACGTGGTCAAAGATTATACGAGTTTTTTTGTTTATAAAAGATTTTTTTGAACTCTATTTTTTAATTAAACACATATAATTGTGTAGTTTGTAATTATTAGTGCAGAGTACGATAAATATCAAGCAATCGTGATATTACCTATGTATAGTAAACGTTACCGCGATCATTGAGATGAATAAGTCTCTCAATATACTTTTCCATTTAGTGCATTTATCGTTCTAATTAGCCAAAGAATAATTAAATTTTTTAACTATAAATAATAGTGTAAGACAATCGACACGATTATATTTATATACAGAATAAGATATTAAAATATATCAATAGAAATGTAAGTCATATTACTTTTAATAATAAATCTGTATTCTCAAATTTTAAATGATTAAATTAATGTACTTTTATATTTGGGTGTAGTATGAAGATGTTTCCATATTAATAAAGTGTTAGTTAAGATTCTTATGCAAAATGTCTTAGCAAAATCCATTGGTAATTTTTCAAGTTCCGTAATAATTCCTTTAATGTTGCTTTTATATCTGCTTTCCATTTTATATCTTGTAACTATGATGAGACTATTATAAGAATGAACCTTTCACCCTTCGGTCGTCTAAGATTCTTACACGCGACTAATGACACCCCATTAAATGTAATATGGCCATTCGTTTCATCACTTCTGGCATTTAGTTTTTTATGTCCTAGAAACCATGTCAAAAATGCTTTTAAATTATCTGTTTTCTGTCACAATTATCAAATTGTTAAGGTAAATGTAACTAAAGCTTTTATGCATCTTCAAGTTAAACATCTTGTTTTAACAATAATTAATAATTTGCATATTAACATTTCTTTCATCGGATTTAAATTTTAAATTGTTAAAATTAATATATTTTATAGTTATATTTTGATGTATATAAAAAATATATATATCTTTTAAATATGATTCCTATTTTCAGATTTAATTATCATAAAATTATAACTATACTAGTAAGAATTAAATCGTTTTTGACCGATACATTAATCATAAACGTAAGATGTACGTTTTCTTTGGTAATTTAAAGTTATAAATTATTGGTCAAAATATCTTTTATTCACCTAAAAAACCAAAAATTAAAAGTTAAAGATTTGAATGATGAATTCCAATAAAAATATTTACTCAAACATAAAAATTTGTATTCTCAGAAGGTAGGTAATATTCGGGTAACCTTTAATAGCCATTTTAAATGTAAGCTTCCAAAATTATTATCTTAAAAGATAACTGTTTCGTAGTATCATTTATTCCGGGCTGTTTGGTTTTTATAGCTAAATGTGCCTTGTTTGTTTTTTTTTTATATTTAAAAGATCTCAGTGCGTCCTCTCTAATATTTTAAAGAACTTTATTTTCATTTCCATATTATTTTCAGGTTCGTTCACAAGATTCGTTATTATTTTGGAAAAATTATTTTGTATGTAAGGTTTTATGGCGGCATTGATATTTAGTTCGCTATTTATTCGTAATATTGTATTATAAAAATGCTATGTTAATACTAACATTACCGATGCGAATGTTTATGACCATGGATGTGCAGGTGTTTGTTGTTGTTTGACGCAAAAAATACTTAGCGGATTTTGATAAAACTTTACAGCAATGTAACTTAAGTATCAAAATAAGACATAGGCTACAATTCATCGTTAGATCACTGTATAATAGTTGTGTTGTGACTTGTAGTAGATAGTTACGTGACACAAACTACTTGTGTCAGCCGGTTGGTTAAAACTTATTAATTTTAACACGCTGTATAAATTTTTTCCGAGTCCAATTGTTAAGCCCACAGGGACAAAATCGCGGGCAAAAACTTGTATGTCATAAATCATAAGTCATACAGGAAAAAGCAAATAAAATTGATGAAAATTACTACTCGTCTAATAAATATTAAACGTAAGAATTAGTTTGACATTAAACCGTCAGTACAAAGACCTTATTTTTTATTTAATATTGGTTTATAAAATATGTGGGATCTAAGAATATATCTGTTCATGTCTATTTAGAGAAAAATGTGTGCTGTGACATCCTTTGTTATTTGTAGGCTTTAAGTAGTGGCGTATCGTAGTGTTAACAGCTTAGCGTGACTAAATCTCTGTTTAAAGAGCTGATAGCGTCGACCTTATTTGAAAATATAACACTCAAAAAATTGTTCTGGCTGTAGTTATTAATTTAGCATTTCGTTAGAATAACTTGGTCCTCCATCTACTGTGTGAAAGATTTTCAAATGTGAAATTAATGTTATAACTAACTTATATAATGGCATAAATGTATATACAAAGTTTAAAAAATCGTCGAATAAAATTAATTTAATTAAAATTTATTTAGTGTATTTTTTAGTGAATTGTTTTATCAAATAGAAAACAATTTGTGAGCTTTATTTCAACAAATTTAATAGAATTTCTAATAAACACAGTTGTTGTTCGATAAGAATGTTAATTGGGCGTTAGCGCTGGTGAATGTTTGAGGCGCAAACATTTTATTTCCTTACTTCAATAAAATGTACGTATTAAAATGTCAAGATCCCGTTGATCATAAAATCTGAGACAATTACAGTTTGAACGTGGAAAAAGGATTTTAAAAGTTTAGGAATTGTGCATTACAGGTGTACTCAATCAAATAAATAAAAATTACGAACATGTCTGTGTTAGTGACACGCACACATGGGTAATGTCGACCTGAAGAGATAAGTAGATAGTCAGTACATGTATACCAACAACGATACTGTCATAGTCAAAGTTTATTTTATAATTAAATTGTTTCTTAAACGTGTTGCTTTATTATGCACACATGCTATATATTTAAAAAAAAATAAGGTAGTGAATCACATTCCCTTTCGTTAAATAGATACAGAATTTTCATTTGCAATTGGTGTTTCAACGACACCTGAGAATTATATACGGAAGTTTAAATGCATAGTTTAAATTAAAATAATAGGTGAATTTAAATACGTCCATTAAATAGATGTTACAATATCTCTCAAAAATGGAAAAACCTTGAATATTTTATTCATATAGTAAATTTTTATACCTCGTCGGTGACAAAAATGCTTGCGAGCGTTCTGATGTTAAGTGGTCACCGCAGCCAATGCATTACCAGACTGTAAATAAAGTTTTGTTACTGCTACATAAGAGAAACGTAAAATGATAATGACTGAACTCTACTTTCGCAGTTTAATAACAAATTTATATGCAGTACGTTAAAAATTGTGTAATATTTCGTGTGATGCATTGTTTATTGAGTAGATTTAAAGGCATTTCAATAATGTATTAGATGTTTCGCAATATGTTCAAGTTACGAGGAACGAATCATTTATTTGAAAGATGCGATCCACATATTAAATGCATTGAAAGCTATTTCTCTTTAAATACATACTAACAAAATAATATTGCCTTTATTTGTACAGTGGAAGTATTAGTGAAGTAATATATTAAGATTTTGGATTTTGTGATTATTATAGTTTAAAAATTAATTAACAATTTTTTTTAACTGAAATTACAGTAATGTACCACTGAAAAATATTAATTATTCATGTAATAATTAAGCAATGATTCTCTACATGATTTAAGTTCAATGCGAAAAGAGAAAAGTGCAAAGAATTCTAGTTCGTGTGAATCCAGTACAATAGCAATAATGTTTGCTTCACAATTTTCTAACTAATTACAAAATAACAGCTATTATAACGATCATTCTTAATAATTGGTTATCTTTTATATATCTTGGAAAATTTCAAATGAAAATTTTACCGTGAAACATTGTGTGAACCAGACGTCCAGTTTCATGTTAGATTAAATTGGGTATAGAGACTAATATATTTTTTGTAATTGAAAAATAAATAGCTTAAAAGACAGCATTTTCTGATTGGTCTATTATCATAGAAACTCAAACTTAATAAAATTAAATATAAAATGAATAAAATCTCTTGACATGTTTGTTAATTTAAGTTTTTTATGACATTGATCTTTGATCTATATGTATAAAAATGAATCACAAAATGTGTTGGTAAGCGCATCACTCAACAACGCCTGGACCAATTTGGCCAATTCTTTTTTTTAATGTTCGTTAAGGTTCAAGGATGGTTTTACAGCGAGGAAAATTCGAATAATTGCTGGAAAAACCCTAAAAACAGCCCTTTTCTTTTATGCAAACAACTACAAATACAAGCTACTACAACAAATACAAACGTTTTCTAACTAAAACGTAAAGAAAATTTGAACTTCATTGCTATTGTATAAAGTTCATATTAAATTACAAGCACTCATTGTTATTTAAACAATGTCGGTATGTTCCTAACGTCAGAGACAATTGCACTTTATTAGCGCTACACAAAGTTCAAGGTTAATTATATATATCAAAACAATGCGCGTGTTTGCGTTGGAGCACAGAATACATCGTTGGAGGATTTAATGTCGCATTCCGAAACTCAAAAAAATTGATTTGTCTACAGCAGGAGGATTTAACTGAAAGTTAAGAAATTAAAAAAAAATAATTAAACAACAACAAACTGTCCATGACGATTTGCCCGTGTAGTTGTTCGAAACCGAGACCAATAACTAACAGACGTACGGTAAAATAAAAAGTTTGTTAAATACAAAGTTTTTATAATTTTCAGAACATCTGTAAAACAACTGTACAAGAACTAATTTTATTTATACTTCGATTTTGTTATTTTTGCTATAGGCTGCTTTTTACCAACACACCACGCGGGCGAAGCGGCGGGCGGAAGCTAGTTTAATATATATTTAAAAACACATCTTTTATTCCTTGCAAACCAAGTGATAGTAATCTCGTTTCTTTTCAGATACTTACGGTTCTCCTCATAGCATTACTACCTTCATGTAAATGTGAACCAACTAATGGACACAATTATAATAATGGAAATGCTGCATCAAATTTCGGCGATGTATTGCGACCACCGCCACCACCGCTGCCGCCGATAGCGCCAGTACCATTTCACGGAGGAGTTGGAAGATTACAACGTCACAATAATGATCTGGGTTATTTGAACCAACCTCCTCCACCATCGTTACCACCGCCAACGATTGCTCCAGCCAAATTCAATTTCCCAGCTCCTTTTTATAAGCAGTATAATTTTAACTTTGTTCCTCCTCCACAACCTTTTACAACGACTCCATCGCCTACCATATTCCAAAAACTATCAGGATGGCTCTTCTCATCCCAACAAGTTTCTGATTCAGAGTCACCAATAAATGTAGCTCCATTAAAAAAGGACTGCAATCCCTGTAATGCTGTGCCATGGTTACCTGTAATAAGATATGGTTTAGATTCTGAAAAAGAACGTCAAAATATTAATCCTTCTTACGGATCGCCGCATTTATCAACTATTTCTGATTTGAATACGGTTAATAGTGTCCCTCAACCCTTTCAGTCCCAAAATCTTAACTTTAATCCCACAGGTACTCCTCATGCCATATATGGTCAACCACCTGTGTCCCATAATAAATATTTCAAAACACCGAGTTCCACTTACGGACCACCAAGTCCGACCCATATCGTTCCCGTTATAAACGAAAATCCTTTAAACACCCCATATCCTATACCTAGTAGTTCTCTTTATGATCTACCAAGTGTTTCTAATTTTCCGTCTTCATCCTATTTACCCAGTTCAACTTATACACTTGGGTCAACTTATAAACCTATTTCTTCTTCATATATATCTACATCTATCGTTCATGAGAATAAATTTTCTACCACAACTCATTACCCAATTGCCTTGGGATACAAACCAGAATTTTTCAATAAAAATGTACCTAATCAGAAACATATAAATAACATACGACAGTTGGATCTGTCTTTAGAACAACAATTACCAAAAGTTTCAAACCCCACCGGATTCAGAAACTCTTATGGCGAACCAATCGTTAATTCTTATGCTCTAGATATTCCAGTATCCGCTGCCGAATCTATAAAAGTTAATACTGAAGTTCATTCCAATGATACAACTAAATCTAATATTTCAAATGTTTCATTAGCCTTAGCAAATCCAGCGCCATTTAGTTTAAATAGAGGAAGGAATATTCACACATTGCAGCCGGTAGCATTACCCAATTTGAGCGTGTCACCACTTCCCCCAATATTTAATGCTCGCCCATTCCGGCCACTTCCTATAAAATATCCATATAATGTCATACAAGATAATCTCATTTCAAATAATTTAAACATCGATAAAAGTGTTCCCATTGCAGAATATACTCATTTAGAATATCCAACAACAATTATTCAATCCCCTGTAATAGACATAGACGCCTTAAAAAAAATAAACAACAGTAAAGGCTACAGAAATATAGAAAATAGTTATGTTATAGATGAAGTTCGTGATATATCCCCTCAAGCTTCCGAAGATCACACACATATATCAAAATCAAAACAAGAAGCTAGTTTTGAAAGTATTGGTCCTGATCTTAACAACGATTTATATGATGCCGGTATTCCACTGGAAATTATACAACCACCCGACTTTCCATACAACCATAAAGCTAGTTTCGCTGATTTACGGGGAGTCAAAGATGAAGACGTGGACAAATATCGTACTGAAAGTAATCTTCAGTATATAGATTCACCTTTGTTATATTTAAAACCGAGTGCACCACACAAAAATTACAAAAACTTTGGATTTACGACGTCAACTACAGAGAAAGGAGCAGATTATGAAATTTATGATGAGCATCCAACAACAGCTTCACCTGAACTACCCACGGTAACTTCTTCCTGGGATGAACAGAAACATTCGCTTGATAAGGAATCATCCTCGTCTATTGTTGCTCAGGAAAATGTAGGTAGACCTAAAATTATTCAAATTATTGTACCCTATACCACTGACAAAAGGCACGATAAAAATGAGAATATGTTACCTCATCAACAAAAATGGGTGTTAAATACTGAAAAAGAATATCAAGCTAGAAAAATTCATGATAACACTGAGAACTATTTCGAAACTGTTGCAACAGAAGGTTATACTAACCTTAATACAGTGACAGAAGAATCTGTGTCAACTGGTACGGAGCAATATAATAAAGCTAAAAGTAATGATATGTATGATGTCAAAGAGCCACCATTTGATATAATAAAGCTTCAACGTACTATAGACGATTGGACGGAGCAAGAATATTCCAATCTGTATGGAAGTTCACAGAGATCACGATCTAATGAAAAATATGCAAAACAGATACCCGATGAGTACTTTACAACGATAAATCCTGTAACTGGTTACGTAACGGACATGAATGGCGACAATTACGATCTATTTGATCACGAGGGTTCAAGTAGTATACAACATGCTGTAACTGATAATAAAACTAACATATTCGCAATTAATCGTAATGATTACAATACATTAGAAAAGAATAAAAATGTTCACCATAGTGCCAAAAACGATGAGATTGGACTCAAAAAAGGTTTTAATATTTACACAGTGTCATCAAATTTTAGAAGTACAACAAGCACAACCACTGCTGCGCCATGGGAGAAAATACAGACATCAATATCTCCTCTCACTAACGAAAAAGTGTATGTTGTGACGTCGAAACCATGGAGAGAAAACGTAACAAAAGAATCGAATCTAGACAAAATATATGACGAAAAACATACAGATGATACCATAGATACAGATGATTTACCATTCAAGTCACCTAGATTCTTTAACAGACCTTTATATGGTTTTACATCTGATGCCATCGACTTAGAAAAACTTGACTCACCATACGGTTATTCCAGCGGCTGGCACCGAAGAAGTAAGTTAATAACTATTTCAAGATTGTGCTGTTTATTTTTATATACGTAATTATTAACTATGTCTTCTGTTACAGTCAACAATTTAGGAAATGAAAGGGAGGAAGGAAATACTTCGGTAGAAGATGAATCTGATCTGGTATGAGATTTCTATTAATAAATTATTATTATCCATCAAGATCCAAATTTAGCAGTATAAAATATTGTTAATTTAAAAATAAACTTGTATGTAGTTTTTTACGGCTTTAGAAGATTAATTAAAGTATTCGAAGATTTTAACGATCTCAACGAATACGTAAACAATTTATTGTAGAACACATTCATTTGAAGATTATTTTTTTTATTACTATGATTTATTTTGGAAGAATATTCTAATCTTATTCTTTGTTTCAGATTCCCATAACTACGAAAGATACTTAGACGTCTTAAGTGAAATAATGTGATAGTAGGGGTGACACAATATCAAGAACAGACTGATGATAATTTTTAGTAAAATTGTAAACTCTTCTTTAATGTGTGTGCAAAATTTAAAGCACGTAAGGATGTATTCTTTTAAAATTTATCCATTTTGTATTAATTTTATTTTTGTACACCAAATTAGGCTATTTTTAGGCTATTTAATTTTTTTCATTTTGTGACATTTGAAGGTTATTACTGTTTGGTATCCAAAATGTAATTAGCCATTAAAAATTCTTATACTAAAGATAGGATTTTGTAAATAAACATTTGTAAATACTTAGTTCATAAGTCGTATAATTTAATATTTACTATATGTACAACTTAAGGTATGAACACAAAAACCTTATAAGACATAAGTGATGTTTGCTTTCGCAAGTAGGAACATTCATAAATATATATCTTTAATAAATGTGTTAAGAAGATTGCTCGTTAGTTTTATTCTTCAGCTTGGAGTACAAGAACTCGGCGCTCCACAAAACTACCGTAAGCATCGTCACGATGTTCAAAACTGTAATTGGTATTCTGTAGGATCCTGACAAGTCGCGTATCCGACCTGAAACATTAAAGCGAGTACATTTAAGAAAATAAGTAAAAACTAGGAGTGTACTTCCTAGTGGCCAAATTTAATAGTAACAGTTCAATAGTGATAGATTTTACGTAAAGATACCTCAAATAGGGTTGCGGATGTTATCATTATTTAATAACAATATTTTGTCCTTTCTAAAATGACACTTTATATCTCTTGGGGATTTTAGTAAGTGATAATAATTTTTATCAGTTTAATTAACTTGATATTTTTATTCATTTGTATGATAAGAAGGACTGATAAGAACTGCTTAGTAACGGGATATTCAAAGTTAGACATACATGCCTCGAATGCATTTTACTATCAATGTGTTGCTTTTCGTCAATTGATAAATTATATTGCGTAATATTTGTGGTCATTTCCATATTTAACTATTATAAGATATTAGCAACTCTTATTTGTTGTATATAAAAAAATCTTTCAACATTTCCATTTAATGGTAATTCATCTTTTCATCCTCATATAACTATATAGGAAGCATACACACCCAGAAGTGATCCGATAGTGATGATTATAACTCCATTGATGAACATCTGAATGCCGGAAGCGAAAGGCAGTCTTTCTAAAGGCACGTAACTTGGTATTATAATATTCATATACACGGTTCTGACGCCTTTGGTCACTCCCATAGCCAGAGCAACGAGTAACATACCGCTAAAAGATGTCGTGAATAACATTACTGAAATAATAACAATAATATGAATATATGTTTGTGTGTTTGATTGGTATTAATATGTGTAATTAAGTTATATTAGTAAATAGGTTACTGATAGCTTTGCTATAAAATTTTGTAACCGTTTTTAGTCGTAAATTTGTAATAATTGTTATCTTATCAAAAACAATGTGGATCTTGTAATCTTAGCTGCTGTTTCGCACTTATATAACGTTGAATATCATGAAAGGGAAAATGAAATGAAATAAACGCTATGAACAATCAATTCTATCAGGAATCTTATTTGTGAATTTTATGTTTCAAGACACTCATACTTCAATTAATGTGTTTGTAAATGTTTACTTGTAAACTTTAATTGCTTGTGATTACATACAAACGATTTTAATGTTTTAATCACAAAGTGTTTATATGTGATTCACATTGTTATAAGAGCAAAAAATTAAAAATATCCAGGTTTTAGATTTTCATATTAAACATTCAACTCTGCAATTATATATGTACTTTAATTAAGGTACTAACAGATCAATTGGTTTATATTTTTGAAAAGTTATTAATATTGACACATCATTTATAGACTGGAAACAAAATAATCTTTGGGGATTTAAATATAATGAAAATTCAATATGTATTGTAGGTAGCATAAATAGTATTGCCACTTACAAAACTAAAATGTTGAACGCTAAGATAATTAACTATATAATATTATCACTTACTTGTTCTTGTAAAGACGATTATGAGCAAGCTAACCAAATACATAACCCTTGGAGGTTTATTGCACCATTCACCTATAAACGGGGAGACCAGTCTGAATACTGTATCTGAGAATCCAACTACTGCCATTATTTTCGCAATATCGGAAGTATCGAATTTCAACATATCTTTCATGATAATAGGCAATAACAGAGAAAAATTTGTCTCCACACAAGAGGCGATCGACAAACCAAGAAGTATATTGACGAATATAGGATCTCTAAGGAGTGTAAGGTCAAAGAAATCGACAAATCTTTGGACCATAGTCTTTTTTATACCCTCTTTTTCCATTATATACTCATTAAAATCGATCTCTTTTTTTCGGGGCTGATCGATTTCTTTAAATATATTAATAGAGCTACTCAAATTAATTTCTTGAGATTCCCACCATTTATATCTAGAAGCAGCTAGAGGCGGATCTGAATCTACTTTTCTTATATCTGGATGAGATACAGCGTTTCTTGTATGAGGACCGTTTGTAGTTGATAAAGATCTGATTGAAGCACTTTTTGCCATACCATTTTTTAGATTTTCTTCTAAATGTCTTGATAATTCCGCATCTGTAAAACATTACGAGACAACAAAAAATATTTGTGATATGCTTTAAAGTTGTTTAAGTTTTTTTTAATGTATCTATCAGAACACTTACCTGAAAAACTTAATGGTTCAGTGCTGATCTGATCAACGTGATTTGAATCAACTTCGACGTTTAAAGGTACCATTGCTTCATCTTGAGGTGGGTCTTTTAAGTACCATTTTGCCGGTCTAAGTAAACACGCTCCTAATAATGAATGCAGGCAAATACCTCCTAAAATAAGTACAGCGTACCTCCAGCCGTAGGTATTCATAAGCAAACTCATAAGAAGCGGCATATATATTGCTCCTAGACCTGTAATGGACATGCCAACACCAATTGCACGACCTCTTTTCTCTTTAAAGAATGAATTTATTGCTAAAGAAAAGGCTGCCATGACTGCTGCAACTCCCATTGCTGTAACAGAATGGAAAAATATATATAAAATTACGCAATAAGCTAAAAATGTTTATCAATAATCAATAAAGTACATACAGTTTATTATGCTGTAAGAAAATATGAATATCCAGAAGTTGCTGGCAATAGAGGTCAGAATAAGCCCGGATGTAATCAATAAAGCACCGACGACTGCCACTTTTCTGTATCCAAAACGTCGAAGAACAGGGCCGCCGAAGAATGACAGCAGCATTCCGAAACCATGGTTTAGTATAATGACTAGAGTCCCTTGTGTTGCAGACAAACCTGTCTCGTCAAACGCTTCTTGAAAAATTAAACCAAAACCGGCAATTAAAGGGAGAACAACTACCTGAAACAAAATACATTTCGTATATTATTTGTTTAATAATGAATAAATTCGTATGTCAAACTTGTAGAGTCGTTTTTCATTTTAATAACACATTAATTTTATAGCTTTAAACTCTTGTATGCTATCTTGTTAAATAATATTTAACAGATTTAATACTATTGCAGATATGTACGTATCCAATGATGTCTTATATTAAGGAATCCCTTACAAAACTTAAGATACTAGCATAAAACCTCTTCCTTTAGTGGCATTTAATGTATTTAATTTTTTATTTTAAGTAAACAAACAGTTAATGCTTAAAATGAAGTTAAGACGAGAATTTAAGATTTTATGTGTATCTATATTAATAGTCATAATTTAGTTATTCTTTGGTTGTAATCGATTTAATCTATGGATTTAAATTAACGATGATGTTTGGCTCGACAATCAATGACCCCAATGAAGAGTAAGGTACATATACATATAAATCGTAATAAGCCTACGTTTGTTTGGCGTATCATTCTGGGTTAATTACATTAAATAAATAAATATTACACTTTTAAAAATTATGATGAAATTTTGATAATAATACTAAATTTATTAAGTGTTGTATGGAGTAAAATACACATAGACGCGTTTTTCCGTTTGATGTAAAATATAATTTACTTCATAGCATATAACATTAAGAAACTAAGTAAGACCAATTTTATTTTCTATATGAATAGACATTAAAGGCCAGAAGTTGTGACGACACGTGACCTCAATCAACAAAGATTGTCAAATTAAGGCGTTGAGTAATTTTTAAAACTAGCATTAGAAATTCCTTACATTGTTCAAGGCATAGGCGAAAGTGACAACCCATCCATAGCCCCCTTCAGGGGGCACTTTGTTCATAGACGGAGACATCGTCTCAAAACTCGATTTAAGCGTGAAATTTGTCACATCTCATGAAGATCTGTTTAATCCACTTTCACTGATACACTGACCACACCACTAAATCAACTAAACAAATATTGAGCCGTGAATTGACGTTGAATTGCCTAATTCAGTGCCGTATGTAAGCACAAAAGGAACAGCACTGACATATGTATATTATCGCACCGAATGAAATGTAGCTGTTATCAAATAACGTGTTCCCTAAAGATATTTACTCAATGTCTGCTAATAACAGATTATTTAGCTACGAATTGAGAGAGAGCGCGCGTCTGTAGGTATTTTATAATCGACTTATTGTTAAATGCCGTTCCTCTTAATTTACTTCATATTTATAATGTTACAAAATATTTTTATTTGTTTTACTTCACTTAATAAATGCGAGCAGCTATAATGAAATCTTCATATAAAGTGTCCGATAACTTGAGAACCATCTTATGTGCATTTACATTCGGAAATACTAATGAAAACCTCAATTTTGTTTGTTTTCAACTCTTATCTAAGAAAGATATTCGTGGAAAAATTAAAAACAAAGAGGAATGCTTATAATACCTTTAAAATATAAGATGCGTTTCTTTGAAGTTTTGATAATTCGCTAAGATTTGAATACCATTGGAAATAACACATTATTTATTAATATTTTTTATTATATATTATTAATATTTTTGTGATATTAGAATTTTGTTCTCGCGATAACTATCTTGTGACATTTTTATAGTTATTGATGAAAGCAATCAAAAAAGTAAATAAACATTTTACTTGATACGAAGTGCTATGCTAAACACATTCAAATTCTCAGCGAAAGCATAATAAGTGTCTACTTGATTTTTCATAACAATTAAGGCCCAAGAAACAGGTTACCGTAATATGTTATATTGGGGTCTAACACGGAATAATTAAAAAAGTATTGATAGTAATGTATCAAGAGCAAATAATGTATCAAGAGCAAAGATGAAATAGAGGTGACCTATGAAATAGACATTGTACGGACCAAATAAATTACCTAACATTCTTCATTATCTTTCGATGAAGAGGTTTTCATAAAAAAATATATAGATACTTAGGGTTTTAAAGTATTTGGACGAGAAGTAAATACTCCTATAATGGTAAACACTACAGGAATTGAAATAACCACAATGTTCACTTTTTACTATCATAAAAGCTTATATTGTTTCATTCATTTATTTTTAAATCGACAGACGAGAATTTAAGCATTTGTTTACGGCAGGCGCTTGATATATTTAACAAATATTCCAATTGTATTTCATGGAAATAATATATTTTGAGTAATATCGACTGCAATTTCAAAGAAAACTAGGATTTTTCCTTAATAAAAAACTTCCACCATCATTGCAAAAACTAAAAACACTTTATTAAACATTATCGACACACAATAAACAAAATAATGTATAAAAGGAGAAAACATTATCGCGACATAGCCAATGAAAGATAAAATTGCTACTGACAGTATAGCGACCTCAGCTTGAACTCTGTCAACATTAATTCACATAATTGGGTAGAGCTCGGTTATTTGTTCATTATTCACTTAAATTAATTATTCGACTATTTCAAAACGCCGTAAATTCAGTACCGACTGTAGGTCACACTTTCGTGAGTTCAGCTTCTTTTTTCAATCTTTTTGTTATGAAATATTTTTCTAGACCCCAGGAAATGGCCGTTAAATACGTAAATATGTTTAGGCAGTGAAGTGTGACTGCTGTAGATGCGTTGTCTTTGATCCAACCTGAAAGTAAAGGATAAGTAATATAGTTTTTGCTGATAGAATAATATGAAGCATACAATTCCAAAAAAACAATCATACCGACTACTGGTCCTAATGCGAGGTACACTATTCCAGCTGTCATCAGCTGTAAACCAGAAGCCCCTGGCAGTTTATGTAAAGGAACATGAGTAGGAATGACTAGCGCCATGAAGACCGTCCGAAGACCTTTACCAAAGCCTATGATAAAAGCCACTAGGATGATTACCGTATAATCCTGCCAATATGCCAATACTGCAATAATAAATTTTACATTTATTATATTGTGACTTAATTCAACATATTTATAGTCAGATTATTTATCAACTGACCAACTCTCCCCATCGCCATAGAAAGTACCCCAACGAGAAAGAATGTATTATTATCCCATCCAATCTTCCCGGCCACGAATGGCACACAAAACCTCACAGTTATGTCAACACCCGCTAACAATGACATGAAAAATGCAACTTGAGGTTTGCTCAATCCGAAATCACCCAAAATAAACGGAGTTAAGATTGAAAAGTTAAGTTCATTAAAACTTGCCAAGGTCACACCTAACATTAGATTTATGAAAGTAAAATCTTTGAGGAGATCTAAATCAAAAAATAGTGCTACTTTTTCACAAAAGGAAACTGGTACTTCCTCTTCTTCTTCTTCTTCTTCATATTTTTTCTTATCGTCTTTTTTATCATCAAAAGTGTCAGTAGCTACTGGAGCAGTCACAAGTATTTTATATTTATCTGCTGGCTTAGTATCTTCATTTTCTTTTAAATATTCTTCTAATTTTAAAGAGGCTTGTTTCAGAACTTCACTTTCGTAATTAAAGTTATTCGATTTCCGCCTATTTCGAGTGCGATATGATTGATTACTGTGGTTGTCTTTTAAATATTTGCGTTCCTCATTCTCTTCTGGGTTTTTAAATGATATGTTACTGTGATTGTCTTTATTATACTGTTCTCCATACTGTCCGTCCATTTTAAAAGATTTTATGCTTCTAGTCCCCACAAAGTGTTTTTCAGCTCTGTCAGCAATGATCTTAGCTTTTTCTGGATCTATATTTTCAACCACAACTTTTTCATCGGGCTTTAAATCTTGGGGAGCCTTGAGTGTCGGGCAGTCTTCTACTTCTGACTCGAGAATTTGAGTATTAATAGTTATTGAAGTTTTTCGTTTGGGTTTGTTACTTTGTTTTGTGTCTCTCTCCTGTGCTAAAGCTCCCAAATTTGCCGATGAGTTTTTCTTTGACTCGTTTAAATACAAAGTAGAAGATTTCCTAGATCGATCTTCTAGTAAATTCGACATGGACGTCTTTTTTGAATTTAATGTGGAATTTTTTGCTGATCCATCTCTAGACGAGATCTTACTTTTTGACTGCCTAGATTGACTGTAATAACCGTCATTTGCCCGTAACATCATAGGCACACCAGGGTCTGTTATTTCGTAACCTGGAGTCACGGGATCATCTTCATTATAAAGATATTGGCTTGAAAATAGGCTTAAATTCTTAATTTTAGAGACCTGGCTGAAATACCCACTTTCGTCTTTTTTATTATCATCAACCGTATTTGATTTGTGTTCTGTTTTTAATAACATTTCAGCATCTTTATCTTTTGGATCTCTTTGTTTTGTATGCCATTCTACTGGTTGTAGGAGAAGCGCACACGCAATGGAGTGTAATGAGAATCCACATAGAAGCAACATTGTTCCTGTCTCACCAAACATAGCAAATAACGCTGTAATGATATGAGGCCATAGAATAGGCCCCAGACCAGTAGCGGTCCAAGAAAGACCAGTTGCTAGCCGGCGTCTTTCCTTCCAGTAAGTATTTAAAGCTAGAGCATTGGCGGAACTACTGATGCCATAACCAGCTCCTGAAATAGTAGTGAAAAATAGTTGATTATTTGACATATTTTGCAAATACTAAAGTGTACTGTGTATTTATTTTCACTTACCGTACAGAATCGATATAGATATTAAATACGTCATGAAATTGTAAGAGAATGTAGTACAAAGCAATGATATAAAGACCACTATGGCCCCCGTCAAAGAAACTTGGCGGTAACTAAAAGTTTTGAATACCGGTCCATTCGCTAAACCTGGAAAAATAAATAATAAATTTATTTAAAATTGTTACATTATTATAATATTTACATGCTGTGTACTTTTATTTGTTTTTAAAAGGAGTCATTCAGAAGGGGAGAGTCGTTTTGATTGGTGATTCATTCTTTATAACACATAGGTATGTTTTGCTATAACACATTTAATTATAAAGGAAACGTCTTTGTCACATGTACGTGAAGGTAAAGTACTTTCCTCATAAGTTACTAGACTATGTTATACCAAAAATTTCTTAAAAACATTCATATTTATAAAACAATTCAACAAATTTATTTAACATTGTAAATTGTTTATATTTTCAAGATCCTGAGTTAAATGGCAGAATTGGATATAATTTAGTATAAAAGGTGACCAAATTATTTACGAGATACGTAATTAGAACAATAACTAGCTAGTTATCAGCTTTATTATATTGAACGTAGATAGATACACTATGCAATATAAGAAATACAACTAGTGCCGAACGAATGGGTGACGTTACCTTCGAAATGAGGTGATTGCTAGCATTCAAATTATTTATATTAATATGTTTTAAACTTATTATAATCTAATTTATTTAATAGCCTACATATCCTTGAGACAGTATAGATATCTTTGGGGTATGGTCTCAAAGTTACCATGCCATCGCGTCACGCACCGACGCATGAGTTGAGGGCGGAGTGCATGTTGATGATCGTAGTAGTCTCCGAACTGGTGATTGCCAACCTCGCAAACTTGTCTCGAAAGAGCAGACCGAACTGCTGTAAGGTTGGCAGCGCTGCTAGCTAAAAAGTGCAAAACGCATATTAATATCAGCCCTAGTTATATTAAATTAAATGATACATTACATTTATTGTTGTCTTGTATTGATAGGAATATTGGTCTTAAATGAGGTACAATACTAAAAATCTGTCAATAACATATATTAATAAGGTTTTATTCAAGTGATTATAAAAATATATTGATTTCATTAGTAAGGATTGTTATAGTTACAGTCCAGAATACTGTTTACTATAATCATATTTGTTGTTTACCCTAGACACAGACCTGCCAACAAAATTCTAATTAATTGAATACCTTAGATACTAGAAGTCCAAAATAAGACTATTTAAAATAAGTACATAACAACATTATTTTTATTGTTCTCGACCTAATTTATAATACAGATAAAAAATAATTATACGGCAACAATAAAACATCGAAATTGTAAGCACGGCGTGATCCTTGACTTTAATTTTTATCTCTTAAACATTAGACGTGATAATGTCGTGTCAAATTAACCTGAAACGAAATGAACTCGAAAACAAAGATAACATTATATTTCTTCCTGATTTTGAAACAATGACTCCATTGCCGTTTTTTTTTTAAATAAATTCCAATCGTTTAATATAAGCTAGAGAACACAATGCATAAAATAAAAAATTGCACAGTTTAATTAAATCATCTCAGACTCATTTAGTTTCTAAACGTACAAACTAACACTTTTATTGATTTTATTAGTTCACTAAGTAGATAATAATTGATAACGTTGATAACGGATTATACACGTTACTTATGAATGCATTTTATATCTACAGTTATAAATTAATAATATTGATGTCCTAACTCCTTACAAATCCATTTTATGAATTCAAGGCTGGTTCCAATAAGTCAAGAGAAAATTATTACTATACTATACAATATAATAAACAATTTGCAATATAACTTTATATAAACTTCAATATATTACATATTCAGTTTTTAAATTATTAAATATTTATAATACTAAAAATAATTATAATTAAAAGCTTATAATTTTTAAATGATCTTTTCTGAAATTGTTTCATTTATTTCACAACCTCCATATAATATACTTTTATGATCGCAGTAATTGAAAATGTTTAGTTTACGTAGTTTGAAAAACACATACTTTTCATCCAATACAAACATGTATTGTATGAAAAGTGAGTCGAAGCGTTTTGTTACATCGGCATGTTTATAAATACATGACGTTTATGTTAAGTTAATAAATATAATAAAAAAATAAACTTACATTAGACAACCCAGCTGCTACAACTATCATCCAACCCCAGCCTCCATCAGGGGGTGTGAAGTCGTCACTTCTTTTAGAATTCAACTGTTTTGACTTCATTCTCTGAAACACGGTTACAAGGTTCTAGTTGTAATTTGTCAGTGAAGACGAAGATTATTTTTATAATAAATTCACGTACGACCATCACAAAGAGCGACACGATTAAAAATGATAAATGTTGTTTGGAAATATAAAATAAATGGGACGAATGCTTGATAAAACATAGTCACTTTTAGTTACAAGAGGTGCTCGTCGCTAAGGTTAGTCATGTGAGCCGGTATTGATGAATAATGCTGATTTCATAAAACATAACATACTAGCTTAGGACTCGTGTAGAAATACGTCTGTTAAAATAAGTAACAAGCAATATTATTAAAAAAAAAATAACATCCACATTAAATGTATAAAAATAATCTCCTATTTTTATCAAAAACATTTTATATATTTAAAATTTAGACGACTGCTTTATATTATAACGTATTTCGTAAACAGATAAAGACAAAATAAAATATAAACAAAGTAAAGAATTAAGCGGGGTCCCTTATCAGGGGCCCTATTAACAAATTATAATGAGTTTTTCTAACATTACTAACGAGCTTTTCATAGCTAATACGTTGACAAAACAATTACAAAAGTGAGTAAGATTTTGTATCCTCATGCCACGTGCATCTGTTTCTAATAATGACGTGAATAGTACTAGTTTACGTGTAACGTTAAAGGCGGTTCTATTATTAATGTCTATATGAACACTAACGAACAACTGGTGCCAGCATCGCTTCATGGCATTAGTTTTGTTATTGGTAAAAATTACAAGAAATCTTTTAACCCATTTCTGATATAGAATAACCGTTCCTCATTTATTAACTTGTTCGTGAACTTTCTATTGGTGGTAGAGCCTAGCTGTGGTCAGTCACTACAGCTCGAACATAGGCTGGCTCGACCGGGGAAGTACCACCCTCTCACAGAACATCGGAGTGAAGCAGTCTTTAATGGCTGCTTTTTGGGCGATGAGTGAGAGAGCTGGTTGCCCTTTTCCTATTCCCACCCCTTCCTGCCATTTCCTTATTAACTAAATTTGCGTTAAAAGACCAAGATTTTATTGTGTATAGATTTTAATTTCCTCCGTTTGTGTAAAGTACTGACTATATTCTTCCAATGTGTCGTATGTATTAGTCATGTCTAGTATGTATGTATTACTCAGTCTTACAATTAGGGAAATAAAATCAGTGTTAAATTGCAAATTACTTAAAATCGTTAAAATTACTTACGTAACTTCAAACTTAGGGATCTTTTCAAACGGTATCATTTCTTTTAATACATACAATATATATCTAATTTATTTATATAGCTGTTATGTTCCGAAAAGATCAGTATTTTTGTTTAAATCTGAAATTTATTTCAGCCTTTTTTTGTTTAATAATATGGTAAGAGTAAGCGACTTTAATAAATTTCTTTTTAATAAAAGTGTAAAGGAAATTTCGTTTATCATGATTATTACAAGGCCATGTTTCATTAAAAAAATATAATTGTAGTAAAAATCATTGTCTTATATATTTTGTTGAATTTGTCTTAATTGTCTCAACACAGTGATTTTTGTATGCCCCTTATATTTCGTATTTGTTTTATATAGGTATATTTTAACATATTGAAAAGGATGAATATATACCCTTCTGTAAAATACAACTACAGTATTCAAATACTCTTCATATGAATAACATGATTATAGGTAATTGATATATATATATATATATATATATATATATATATATAATTTATACATTAGATGAAAAACTCACCGATATCTGATTTTTAGATAAATTAACCGGTAATTCGTTGGGGTTATCTTTCGATTTCATATTAAATAATTTTCTGCTATCGGACACTTGTGACGTATTTTTTTATGGTTTTGACATAAATCAAACTCAGTTTTTTTTTTTGTTATGAGGTCCAATACATTTATAATGAGGATATAATAATAAATAATACAAGATTTAATATTGAATATGTAATATATTAATCGTTGTAAATAGCGTTAATAAATAATTTGATTAATATGTACTTACAGTTAATCAACATCACCTTAAAATGCGATGTGAGTACAGCACTTCCGACAATGCCTGATACCACACTGGCGAATAAACGTAGTTATTAATTATAATTACCACTATAAAAATACTATTGCTGCCATAAAGCAATATACTTATTAGTATCGTATCAGTATTATCTTATGAAAATACTAAATTTAATAAATACTATATCTGTATATAACATAGCAGCATAGTATAACATTATTATAATATTTTTCAGGTTAAAATAATAGTAATAGTAGAGGATCCGTGCTAAAATCGTTCTTCACCGAATTCCTTACCAGACAAAAATGATGTTTTAGAGAACAAGATAATTTTCTAAATATGTTTAGATTAAGCAACCCTTTTGGAAATTGTCATTATTATTTTTAGATAAATTAAAAAAAAAGTTTTTCTTCTCTAAAACATAACTTTTGTCTGGTTAGGAGTTCGGTGAAGGACGATTTTAGTACGGATCTTAGACTATAATACTCATTACTGTACTCCATTATAATAAAATAAAGACGCTAAAGAGAAAACTGTATACAAAGAACGGTATTACATCTAAACATAGATCTGTGCCTGGCAAGTAAATTAGCCATTCACAATATCAACTTTGTTATTGTCTTAGATGTTCTGTTGTATTTTAATTTATTACACACTTACTATTTAGTCTCACCAATTACAAATAATAGAGCCATGTCTGATTTATAAAATTATTAAGTTTATTTAAAACCATTTACATTATTGTTTTAACAATAACTGTACATCTTTAATATTGTTAGTTATTATCCAATTGTGATGAAGCAAAATGGTTTGTTAGCATGGCTAAGATTTAGTAGTAAGGTAATTTTTAAACAATATTTTCAGGTTTAACTTATATCTAGTTGGCGAAATGTAAACATTATTTGTTACTTACCACGGTTCTATAAATGGTATTTATAACGACTTTTTAAATCTATATTTTATCCAGTGATTAAACTCAAATTAATATTTTTGCATTTTTTGTGCAAATTTTAAAAGAGTTTAGGTAATTAATGTAGCTTTGTCCAAAAACATTATTAAATAAAATGCTTAGGTTTCTCTAATATTTCATTATATTTATGTTAATATCATAAGCTGGAATATCATAAATATTTAAGGGCCTTTTACAAATGAGATTTATCGAAAAATTGTAACCCTTAAACACGTAATAACTATTTTATTACGACAGGCGCTATTTCTCTAAACTCTTACATAAATATTGAATACCTTTGTATATCAATATGTTAATATATTCTTATAATACACTCCATTACTGTATCTGTTGATATTCTTATCTGATAAACACAGCTGATTATACCGGATAAAGTTTATGAAAAAAATGTTGATTTGAAACGAAAAGTAACAAAAATTAAATATTGAAAGGAAAAGAAAAATAGGCCTTTATGGCAAATATTATTTGGGTTTATTGCCAATAATATATCGTGTAGTTTTAATTCAAAAGCTTAGTTTTATTTACAAGTGATTATATAATACAGTATGCATATTATGTATGAACTTTAAAAGAAATTCTGGTTTTTAAACTGTTCAATTCAATATAAAGTTAACAGTTAAACATTGATGGAATTCATACGGAACGAAACTGACATATATGATATATGTACATATATGTGAGGAATTATATAAAGATTTACTTAGGTATTGCCATACAAGTTGTCAAGATTAGAATAAAGAATTAAATAACAGATTTTTTGTTTCGTCACATGTTTTGTTTTTTTTTATAAAACTTTGTAAAATTTTACAGGATATAGCTTTTGAAATCATTATGTTATACAATTATTATAACAAGACGGTACGTTTCGTCTTTTGTAAAAAAATACTTTATTTAAAACAAAAAAAAAAAAAATACTTATTTGAATTTCTTTAATTCAATTGTAAAATTACTCTTGATCAGCCCTACATAGAATATTACCGGCAGTGATTTAAATTTATTCATTTTACTCGAAGCGAATAACCGGTAATCAGTTAGTTGAGATGCTGTGTCACACTATTGCCAATGACAGTTCAATTTTATGAAGTGCTTTCCGACAGTGCTAGCACACTGTTGCCATATTTATGTTTCTATTGTGAATGACTTTTGATAAAAATAAGAGATTTTATTAAAACCAGTTTTATTTAATAAATAATATAGAAACGTAAAAAATTATACTTTTATCCAATATTTTAATTAACTTCGATTATTATAATTATTTTTTATACAGTCTGTGACTGCCCCATAGTCTATACTTCGAAAAAAGTTGACGAACCCGACTAAAGTCATCAAATGTGAAACAAGGATGACAGAAAACGTGAGATAGAAACAACAAAAAGTTAGGTTTTGCATTGAGATAACAGTTTAGCAAGTGAGCAAGTACCAGTGTCATTTTATTAGTGATCACAGTGACCCAGTGTTCTTTTTTTGTCATTAGAAAGCCAGTCAATTTTAATTTAAAAATAAAATCCCAGTGCAATAAAGATATCAGTATGTATTAATAAAACGTTATAGTCTACTTAATAAATATTGGTTTTGAGTTTTTAATAAATTTAAATGCAACAATACAAAAGTTTTTTCTTATAACGGCACTTATATGGGAAACATTTTCGAAAGGGTGAGTGAAACTTTATTTTTCCAATTAATTATTATACATTGTTTTTATTTACCTTGACATAAATGAAATATAGCGTGTACGTGAAGTTGAATTTATGCTTAACTAAGTAATTCTTATGTTTTGCCACCTTTATACATTTCACATTATAAATTCGTCACTTGAAGTAAATATATAAAATTCTCATCATTAATTATGTAATATAGCTATATTTAGAGTTTCACAGTTCTCAGAACTACGTTTATTTTGATTCTAAATTTACAAATAGAAATTTTTATATTCATATTTTAAACAAATTCTCAGTCAACAATACTTTTAATTTTTTTTACTATAAATGTTCATTGTTTTGTATTCAAGTGTTTTTTTTAACATAGTTAAAATGGAGAACTTATGTTTTTAATAAAAAAAAAATTAAAAGAAATAAACTTATCTATACAATAGAACTGTTAGTAAATAACTTTTTAAACCACAGCAATTTCTTCATGTGTTGATAAGATATATTTTTTTTTTTAAATAAATTATTAACTTGATTTGAATGTAATACTGTCAATATTAATTAGAGAGCATTCAACAAGTGCATGTTAATTGTCCAAAACAATCTCACTTTGTGTTTAATTGCGTCCTTCCTAACAATTATATTTTATAAAGTTGAGGCTCAACAAGTAACTACATCCTATTTAGCTCTATATGATAGAAATGGCAATTAAAACAGTTAGCGTTTGTTGTAAAATGTCCAATTATCACATGTAAAAAACTGTATTACACACTTATGATAATGAATAGGTTTATAGATAGTTTCAATTATAAAAACCTTAATTAATTATTTTAACTTAATTTTCAAGTCTCGACTTTGAGAACCACTGTTTGACTTATGTTTGAGACTCCTTGTTAATGTTGTTTTGAGTCATTTTCTAAATAGAAATAACTTAAATTTAACAGGACAATAAATCCATGTCTGTTTTATTGAATATTAAATTTTGTTTTGTTATAATTATACATAATTGTGACTACAATGACAATTTAAGACCTTGACTTATTTGAACAAATTGTGTTTTGTAAGTAAAATAATGTATTTATTTGCATTTAAGTAGTTCATATTTCCCTGACTATGGTTTTTTAAATACCTATACAAAATTTTTAATGGTTTAGACTAGATATGAAATTACAAAAAAATATTGTATTATCTCTTCTTCAATTATTTTATTAAAATTTTTTTTATGAGTAAAGCATTATTTCTTGTTCTTTATGTAAATTGTGCTCCAGTATTCTTTACAATAATGATTGTTATGAATTAATTCATTGTGACTCAAAGAAAGTCGGGTCATTGTCTTCTGAGCATGCTAAGTTATTGATAAGCAATTAAGGCCCAATATAAGTAGTCATTTTTATGTTTCAAATTACAAATTTTTTAACAACAAATTAGATGGAACATAGAAAAATGTAACATATTATATTAGTCATAAGTATACATTTACTAAAGTTGTGTCGAAAATTAAGTTTTTTATATATATTTGTAGTATAGAAATAGGATAACAATTTATTATATAGGCTAATACAGGATTATCAACTGTTTTGCAATATATGTTTTGAGTGAAGTGTCATTGAATCGATCAAATCTTTGATTGTAATGATGTCATCACATCATTCAATATCTCTCTGTCATACTTTGAAGTGCATCATGATTACTTACAAATCATGATATTGAGTCTTATTGTGAGATCAAAATGTTCACTTATATAATTCAAGAAATGATCTAATATAAAAATGATAATGTTATTGTGGAGATGTTATTAAATTAAATTAATTTTACTTAACAAAAAATTATTACTTCTATAAAACGTTGTCTCGATATTTGCGTGGGTACAAAATTTTTATGTGCATTTAATTGTTCTATAATATACAAATATTCTGTAACAATTCGTTCTATATCACGCGGTTGATCGTGTCATATGAGCGTAATATTGATAACAAACTATTAATTATTGGAGCAATCTGATAATGGGCAGAATTGCTGGCTGCACCAATGAACCACCCAAACAAGATAGGATAAAAAAAATATCGGAACTTTTTTGTAACAAATGGAAATGGAATTGGTTTGTTACTTTCAACGATTTTTGTATTATTTTCTTCCATCACCTAATTAAATTTATATGCGGGCGTTAAAAAAAATTATGAATATTCTAATGACGTCATCGAGTTATTGAGGAACATGGTTTTAGAAAGGTACAGAAACTTCAACAAATAAATTTCACTAAATGTCTGTTTATAGTTGACAAATAAATTATGAGAATTTAACTTAAAGAAGTTTTATAATAATTATATATATTAATAAACAAATAATTTTCGTCGGTGTAATACAATATCGAAAGTTTCTGAGAAGCGATCATTTTTAAATATAGAATTTCTTTGAACCCAAACTGGATATGCTATCGGTCACCAGTCAGTATGAGTGACAAAAGTGGTGCATAAAAAGTATGCTTAATGTGGAGAGAGCTGGTAGAAACTACAAGTCCTAGATTTATGACGAATACGGTAAAAAAATAATAACACAGACCGCTAAGAGACGCCTTACCTAGATATGCAGAATGGAATAAAAATTAAAATATAAGATGTACAGATTTATTATTGATTAATATATATTCCTTATAAAACGAGGCGAAAAAAGTTATTTAATATTTTATGTCAGATATAAACGCCCCATATGCGAAACGTATAAAGTTTTTTAGCTTTGTTATTATATATATAATATTATTAAGAAATAATGAACTTAGTCTGAGATTTAAATTTAACGTAAACTACGATAGTTTTCATTGTAGGTCATCGAGGGCCATTCATTTTACTGTTACGTACCTACATGCGATGCTTAGTACGGGTTTTGCTTTGTAGATCTAAGTATCGACTTTAAGTTTTTTAATATTTAATTTAGTAAATAACCGTATTGCTTATTATTTAAATGAATTTTTTAAAAAGTTCGTTTTATTATAAATATATATATTTTTTATAAATCCTTAATCACTACAAAGTAAATAATAACCTCATTAAACGCATCAAAACTGGAATCAATCAGTTTATTTTCTTCGTCCAATAAATAAGCTTCTTATAGAAAAAGTAATCAAAGCATCTTGTGTTTACATATTTGTGTTTTATTATTCTTTCTAATAGCGATATAATTATTTTTATTAAAATAAAAAAAGACAAGGTATATAGATATAGATAACTAGGATCAAAAATAAGACACTCAATTTGAAATGTGGCCAAAATATTTTAATGTGATAACATGTATGAAAAATGATTGTGTTTGACGATTGTTCCATAAAATGAGGTTGCAAAATTTTGTTGGATTTGCATATCAGCGGGCTATATCAGCGTGTAGACCGGTTTTCGTTCATTTGACCGACCTTCAACAAGTATTATAAAGTGTAAACTACAAACCAAAAACGATAACTTGAGACTATGAATATGTTAAATCTATTAATATCTCTTAAAGTAGTCATAGAAACAATACGACAGTTTTGATGTAAAAACTTAAAGTTAAAAGCATTCTACCAAATACCTATGTGTGGGTACATAATTTCGTGTTTATATGGACACAGTACATACAGACTTTCAGACAAAGCGGAAAGTAGTCTGTAGTATGATGTTACACAAGCTACAAAACATTCGTTTGTTTGTAGCGTTAGAGAATTTTATTATATACTTAAATTTTTTAACAATAAAATGTGAGAATTACTTATAATGCTTTAGCGTTTTTTTAACATCATATAAGTATACATATTTGAGGCGAAACCTCTCAGCTTTCCATGGATTCGCCGTGTGGGCGCGGGGCCATCGCATAGCAGGGAGAGGAGCTTCAACAATGCCTGCGTCTTGCGGCACAGGTATAGGTTGAAAGCTTACCTCCATCGTCCAAGCTCTTCTCTCTATCTAACCAAACTTGAAACGAACCCATTAGGGCTGTCTTCGACGCACGTTCCAAGAATGAACTGATGTTAGTTCTGGACAGCCTATTCTTTTAGTAGTTTGTAGAGATTTATATATATATATATATATATATATATATATATATTATTACACCGTACAATCTGTAGTTTTATTTTATTATGTGTCGGACGCGGCGTAAGTTATGTAAACGCTTTGTGTATAAGGTGGAACAAATGAATGGGCTACGGACGGAAAATACCTCTACAATATGTCGGTTTGATTCACCGTCACGGATGACTAAATAACTAAGAAGTGATAAAACGTCACGGTTATGAAAACGTTTCAGGAATTATTGTTATATTATAATTAATGACTAATTTATAAAAAAAAAACATGGTAGAGGGATTTTTTTCAAGTTTAGGAATAGGGATTTTTCTGTTTTATAATCACTTAACAGCAACCAATAAATTTGTGGAAATATCTTATTTTTTATCGAGTGTGATAGTATCTTACTCCAATAATTACAATATCTAAAATATCTAAAATAATAAATTAAATTGTACTGTCTGTTTGTAATTTCGTCTACGTAAAAGATTAACATCTTACATCTATATAAAAATCGTAAAAAAACTGACATTGCGTCAATAACTCACGTGATTATGAAACACAGATATGATAGGATAAATGCAATCTAAAATAAATAAATAAAATCTATAAACAATAAAAGTCTTAACATACAATATAGAAAAAAAAAGAGAAATTTCTAGAAAATATTGTAATAAATTATTAATCTATATCTATATAAATAAGTAAAATTGGAGTGTCTGTTTGTTATATTGAAATAACCGTTTTTTACTACATGCATATGAATATGTATACGGTACATACACAAAAACAATTTTTTTTTAAATTTTTGTCTGTCTGTCTGTCTGAGTGTCTGTTTGTTCCGTCTAATCTCTGATATGGCTGGCCCGATTTTTACGGGACTTTTATTGGCAGGTAGCTGATGTAATAAGGAGTAACTTAGGGTACTTTTTATCAAGATCCCGAATATCCGTCAAAAAATTATAACGCGCGAGTGGGAGGCAGGGCGCATACGGAGCTTAAGTTTTTTCATTGTTTCTTATTATTTTTTTAATGCAGACAGAGTCGCGGGTAACAGCTAGTTTTAAATACAAACGTCGCTTTCTATTGAAGTCTTGTTTTAATTTATATATCATATAAAAGCATTAAAAAGTTTCTTCCTTATAGACCATAATTGCTGTCTTGCTGTATAACGTTATGTTTAGGTATCTTGAAACAAAATCTTGCTTCGTCATTTAATTAATGAAAATTTGACGATTCTTCGGCTAGTTATTTACATTATATCATTAATGTTTAAGTTGTTAAAAACAGTAGCATGGAATATAGTACAATTTTGTTATATATTTTTTTCCTATTATAGTATCCTGAATAAGTGAGTAATTTAAATTTAGTTAATTTTTAATTTCAAAAAGCAACTCATGGTTTACTAGAGATAAAGATTACACATACAAATAATTAGAATTCAATCCATCTCGCTTCATTTGAGGTCAACGTCCGTTCAAGTTTTTGGCGTCGTTATATAATGTAAAGATCAAGCTTGGAGATACTCAGGTACACTACCACTGTCTGTGGTTATAAAAAACTTTTTATGCCAATTATTTATTAGTCATGAATCCAAGTCATTTACAAATACAAGATAATAGTTAATTTAATTTACGAACTTGTTTTATAAGTGCAAAATAAATCAGTATGTTTCAAGTTGACAGAACAAATACTCTATACTTGTATAAAATAATCAACATCTTGATGTAGAATCATGATAACATAAAAATGCTGATTGACTTAATCAGCAACGATATATGGGTCAAGGTGCAGTGATTGCTCTTCGATTCCGATATCTGCAAATACAAGTAAGTATATATTCTTAGATTTATACGAGAGTATTGTATGAAGTCTGCTCCTCTACGGACACGTGTTTATAATTTTTAACAATAATATCTACAGCTGTATGAGAATGGACAGATAGAAATCATTTTAAATCATTTGTTGTCTGTTTAGATTCAAGTTTCAATTGTTTTGATGAGTATGCAAATCGTAACTTGCAATGCATTAAACAAATATGCACAACTAGTTTAAATATCTGTTTTCATATAGTGTCAGTTTCCAAATAGAATTGTAAAATAAATACATATAAAGCATTTCTGAGGACTCACTGTAGTTAACGACGAATAGAGAATAGATGTCTATTTCATATTTTTTAGTCCTTAAGAACGAAGTATAAATAAGTAATTAAATAGAACTAATATTTTTGGATGTACTACCGTGATTACGGTTGCTGCAAAGTAACCGACACGGCGGGTAGTCTTGAATATTTAAAAAATCGCGTAGTTCCTCCGAATATATTAGATTAGGAAGCGAAAGTCTTAGATATCGTTATGTAAGTAAGTATTTCCATGCTTGATTATTATTTATTTATTTATTTATGTACCAAAAAATATAACTACTTAATAATAATAATAAATAATTCATCTCTTAATGGATGTCTGTGGGTTAAACACTTTTATTAAAGGAAACGACAGAAACAGAAAATGCGTCCTTGGTACCTACGTATAAAAAGGAGAAAAAAAAGAGTTATACTTAAATAAGCGTACAAATAATTTTATATGAATAAACTATTTAAACTTATATACATAATGCATATGTACACATAAATAATGTTTGAAACAAGAAGAATTTGTATGATAAACATATAATATATATAATCATTCTATTAGTATCTTTACCATTTATATCACCTAACTAAATACAGACTGAAAGTTTTTATAAGTAAATGAATACCTTTGATTCCATCAACGTAGATATAGAAATGAAAAACGTGCTATTGTCCCTCTTTAGTCTGTCAGTGCGGAGTCGTGGTAAGCGACCGTAGTTTATTTCAAAATGCTTAGTCAAAGTTACTAATTGAATTTGATCGCGAATATAGGCTTGTTTTTTTTCATTGACATATTCTTGGTATTTTTTTGCGATTAAAGACAACCATGGTCTTATTACTTTACGTTATAAGAGATAACATTGCGTTATTGTAATATTTTTTATATTAAGTCATAAGTGTTAATATATAATCCCTAAGCTAAGTGGTGGAATAAAATTGGTACAAGAATAATATGAGTGAAATATAATAGATATAATTTAGAAAATAAAATACATTACAGTATAATATAATATGTTCTAAAAGAACTTTCAATATAGTATGAAGGCGTGAATATTTTCATTAACAGTTATGCAAGCAAACCCATTGAACAAATAAGTATTTGTTTAAGCAAAAGACGACGACGTAAAACTTTTTTCGACGATTCATCGTGCACGTATCGGATCCATTGCGTTTCAGGGAGAGGAGCTCTAACAGCGCCTGGGACTTGCAACCCAGGTGTAGATTTAAGAGGCCACTACCTAAAGCGCTTTAAACGTTCAACTTTACTGTCCAAGGTCCTCTCTTTACCTAACGAAATCTGAAACGAACCTACTAGGTTTGCCATCTAAGTATGTTCTAAGAATGAATTGATGTTAGTTCTGGACAGGCCCAAGTCTTTTAGTTGGTTGAAGAGAGATTTAGCTGTTATACCTCTCGCTCCCACTTCTACCGCGTACAAATTTACGACGAACCTAGTCTTAGTGAGTTCGTTAGTAAGCTCTTAATACTTTTTGACCTTGATGACATGGTCTTTGGTTATGTTGGTTTCCCAAGGAACCGTAAGCTCTAGTAACGCAACGCGCCTTAAAATTTGCGATTTTATATTGTTTCTCATACGGATCAATCATCAGGTCGATAGGTCTATCACAGGTCCAATCCGAAGGCGTTTTAAGAATAGAATAAGGCTTGACTTGCCTTCTGTCACAAAAAGTATTGATCGCTCGTTTGTGATTATTTCTCTTTGCGCTCTGGCTACCGAAAAACTAACAGCTTCACGTATGATTTCTAGAACCCTATCGTGGCGATGCGAATATTGATCGCTATCTAGCACCTTAAGTCCCACCAGCAAATGCTTAGCAGTTCCAACTGCCTCCAGCAGATATACCAAGTTTCTTCGGTACCTTTACCCCATCTTACCACATAAGTCAGACATTACAATATTAAATGTTTACATGTTTGCAAATTAAAAACTCTTAACATCTTTCTCTGAAACTGTCATTGCTGCATAGGGATAAAAGATTACAGGCAAAATATCGACATTGGTTAACGCTCATTATAAAAGCTATTAAAAGATTTTACTAGTTGTTCAACAAATTTACATTTTTATATAATATATTTTTTATGCTTGTTTGTTTTGTTTTTTTAATGTCATAAAATTTTGTTATAGATTTAGTAGAAAAGAAGCAGTATATATAAATGTTACAAAATATGGTCCTCGTCACTTGTCTGATGTTTTCGTAACTTAATTTATCTGAACCAATGAGACAATAACATCGTCAAGGTATACAAGCGATTGTAAAAACAAGACACAGTACAATATATTATCTGTGAAAAATTTAAGATTCAACTTTTGACGATCGGCATGACCTCGAGTAACACGTGCTCGCCATCCGTATTCAGTCACGTGGGCCGAGCGTGATATTTTTTAATAGTTCAAACCAAATAATGTAACATGTCAATATGTACTGAGAACTGAGGCGTTTTGAATAAAATGCCTCAGTTCTCTATAGTTTTGTAAAAATACTGTCGAGTTAAAAGTTTCGCTATGCGAAATGTAATGCATTATAATTGTACTGAATGTTATCTGTACTGTACATTGACCTAATGCTATTGTTGTAATTATAATGTTAATAAGCATCAAAACAAAATAAAGTTCGTCGTCCATTGCATTATAATGTCAATTGTTATAATATATTTATTACTGTTCCAGACAAATAGGTGACAAAGGCTAAAATGACTGTGGAGAAGAGTAAAGGTACGGAGAAGAAGGCGCCGGCCACGAGGAAGGTGGCACCAGACGGAGGCTGGGCTTGGATGGTGTGTTTAGGTGTTAGTTTAGTTAATGTGAGTAGAAATATTAACTTATAAATTACAATTATCTTTCCATACCTTTATAGTTCATAGACATGTTAATTGGATGTTTTTTCAAATGTAGAAAGCGAGTCCTTACTTGCTATGTGTCTTGTCACAATCAGGGTACTTTTTTTTAAACTGCAACGAAAAATTATGAAGTCCCAATTAATGATTATATTAAATGTTTCTCTAGAAATATGTTTACTATGTCGTTGGTACTAAATGATATATTTTTTTGGGTGTCATAAAAAGTATGACATCAAATAGGACTCGGAGTGAAGTTACGATGGCACGGCTCATTAACCACCCCCCGGTATTTGATCACAAATATAGCATTCGGATTAAAATTCCGGGGATTTTATCAAGTGGAACTTGAGAAAATATTGACATACAGACACACAGCGGCTCTCTTTATATGTAACGGAAAAAAATAATTCATTCTCGCAAAAATTTTATCGAAGTTTCTCTGATGACCAGTCTAACTAAAAACTTTCAGTTCAATCGTATCTCTGACGAGTCTCAACTGTTCTAGCGTTGTAACGAATTTAAATACAACGGTAGCTATGATGTTTTTATAAATGGATTTGCGTCGATTTAAATTTTCTTATCGGCTTGTGTTCGTGCCAAAAAAACGTTTATTTTGAAAATCTGTTCAAAATATTCCAAAAAAAAATTATATAGAAACAAATTAAACAGTCGTTTTGTATTGACATTGTATGAATTCATATAAAATTTTTGAACTAGACAATTAATGACTGTTTTCTATAATTTTATATCTCGTTAACATTAAAATTATAATTTTCTCGTCGCCAATACTGGATGTAGTGAGATTAATGGCTATTAATTCGTCTTATCACACTCGTGATGTTTTAATGTTCTCTTTTCCTTACAACTGACCATTCGTTCTTTGAAGTTATAAAGTTTATTGTACCAATATATGTTCGTCTCTCTCAGACTGTCTTGTATGTGTACAGTGATGACACGAAGCACTTGTAAGGTGCGGAATCTTCCAAGAATTTTGATTAAAGCTAACATATAATTCATTTGTAGTATGCGTATGTTCTGACAGTCTATAATAAAGAATTGTTTTTGTTATATATATATATATATATATATATATATATATATTTAATAGTAAATATGACTTCGATATTCTTATTTCCCTAGTCATCTTATTTGCTTCTTTTATTATTTGAATCGTTCGTGTGTCAAACAAGGTCTTGTGCTGTTGTGATCCCAGGGAATAAAATGAATTATTAAAAACCAATACAATCATGTTTTTTTGTAGACTCTAGAAGCAAGAGAGGTCAAAATGCAAACTATGTATAGTTATATAATCGGTTAAAGTGATTAGAAGCAATTTCTTTTTATCACAAAAAAATGAAATGAACCTTGTAAAGTAAATGAGAGCTTGTAAATATACACGTTTCGATTTGGTTCAACGAACTTTCTTTACTTATATTGCAGGCGAAATTACGATAGCGAATCTGAAAAAAAAATACATACTCAATTTAAAGAAAATATTTATACTTAAAATATTTGATTCTCAATGTTATAAAATATTGTATGCGCTGAATGATATTATTATTTACTAATTCTATCTTGTTTCGTTGGCTGTACTATTTGATATGGGCCCGATGTCAATGAACCCGCAAAACGAAATGTTTTACTTGTTGTCAGCTAGATGACTCATTACGTTCGTACCCGCTGATCTTATTGTTTATTTATTCCGGTTTTATAAAGATTTCACAAAATTTCTTTGTTAATAATCTCCGAAATGGATACAAATCAAATGCTCCATACGTTTAAAGAGTCAATCAATTTAATTTGAGCACCTTAATCTGTAAATGCGAAGAAAGCAAAAACAAATAGTTACATTATATTAATTTCTCACGTTATCGGAAAAACTGATTAATGTTTTTGGGTTTTATATGAACATGTAAATGTCTTGATGCCATTACACCTAAATGTAAATTAAATCTCCAAGGTCCTTCGTCTCATATCGCAAAGAGGTAGGTGTAAAACAATCGAATTGACGGATTTATAAATATTAATGAAATAATTGAAATGTACTTTGTTTTAAGTGAACCCTTCAGAATATTAAAAATCATTTAAATCATTATATAAATGTATATAGAGGTATATCTGTATGTTTATTTGTGTTGTTCTTGCGAGTTCCTTATGAGTAATAAACAAGATTGCTAAACTGTCCGCTGTCGTGTCACATGCTTGTTGCGACACCACAAACGTAAGGCACCATTGTGTTGTGGCTCCTATTAAAGAGTTTCTTTTGTTTCTACCAATGAACGAAGTGAAATATTACAGTGACCTTCGTGAACATATTGTTAACGATGTTTAATGTCCTAATGCATATTATTCTTATCATATTAACAAAAATGATTTGATCTAAAACTTGTCCATCATATGCTTATACAAATTGGAATAACATTTCGCTATCCAAGCATCTGTTATAGATAAAACATCACAATATTTGTAAATAAAATCCGAACAGAAGTATCAGAATTCAATAAATAAAAAATTAACAGACACTTTTTATAAAAAAAAAAATGTTATTATGTTACAAAAATATTACATATTTCAGCTTAATTTACGTGAACTCGGTGTAAAGATGAATTGTAATGCACTGTCTACGTACAATGCAAGTTATTCTGTTTTTTTTTATTTTATAAATGAAAGCTTTAAAATTGTCGTCGTGATTTTATCATACAAATTAATTTTGAGCTCTCGAATTAAATTTCATGTAGTTCGTATGTGATGGCTTTCAATAAATATTTCACTATCACATGTGTTACGCAATTGACAATGAAATAAATATAACGAATAGAACTCACTCGTTCCTATTTTATTGCTTACAATCATATAACAGTATTATCCCCAGAGCTATGTTATGGTTATGACGTCATGAATATTTCAAATACACACGTAAATGTGTCAAATCCATTATGTGTGAAATATTTGGTAATTTTTTTGTGTATTGAATTTAATAGATTGTTGAACAAAGACATGCATTAAAATCGCCTGAAAGTAGTAAATGTATCTTTTGAATGACCTTATAATAAATTTCTTTAGTTGCCAGCAAGGGCGCCCACGTAGACCTTTGCATATTAAGCAATATCTTCCATTAAGGTACAGTCACGTAGCCACTATAAATATTGTTTTATACAAAAATATATTTTGTCTAAAAGGGAAAGATTAACATTTTAGATTCAATGTCTTATAGCTGAATGTTTAAATAGATTCAAACTGTGCAGACATTACTTTAATATAGTGCTCAATAATAACAAGACGGGCATTCAATGTGATTTTCTTTGTTTTCTTTATTCCAGTTTTCAACACGTTCTCTTGAACCGTCTTTCGGTCTACTGTTCAAAGACCTTCTGGATGATCTCGGTGTACATACGACCGGGGCCTCGGTCATCGCCAGTACCCTGGATTCAGTCGTTAACTTCTCAGGGTTCTTCGTGGGACCAGTTATAAAGACCTTCTCATACAGAAAAGTTTGTTTTGTCGGCTCCCTGATATGTGCCTTGGGACTTTTATTTACAGCGCCAGCAAACAGTATGGGTCATATATTAGCTACATATAGTATTATTGGAGGTATGTTTTTATTAGATTTCTAAATATTTACATATTTCATTGATAAATTAATGTATGTGAATTATCTATATGTTTTTCTATACTCAAATATCTTATTTTATATGTATATGTCTGATAATAAACAATAATTTTAATTGCTCATTACTTTTTCATCTCGACTTAAATGCTATCTGAAAAAACAATGTCGCATTAATTGTTTTATAGTAAGTACAATTGATTCTGGCTCGGTGGATATTGAATATTTTAGCCTTACTTATGACTTCACTTAGTTAACTACTTACGTCATTTACTTCGGAAAAACTATATACACACAGTTTCCAGTTTTCCATTTATATACTATCATATGAGTAGTTTTATTTCTATATTTAGTTTGGAGATGTAGACTCGTGGTAGGGGTACTTTGAGCTTATTATATTCCCACTATATGCACTTATGCCTCGGATGTATTAATAGTCAATGCCTACTTCAGTGGGGAGTCTCCTGACGAACAATTATTTGATATCTCTACAAATGTTCAGAACATGATGTTTATTTTCCGGATCTCTGATTAAATATCATTCAAATAAGAAAAAAAGATCTTAATTTCTGTCACGATACATAAGAAAGAATCGAAAAATATTAAAATACTTAATAATTTTCATTATATTATTTTCACTAAACATTAAATTTTTTTACTGTCTGATTTCCTTTTACAGATAAACTTTCTTTTCACAATTTATATTGTTTAATTCTTAAGAATTATTTTTTTTTATAAAAAAAATTCAGCAAAAGCACTCTTTATCTAAGTTAACTCTAATGAAGTCCCCTGTGAATTTCGTGGAAACGGTCCGTCCTTGTAATATTTCAATATAAATAAACTACTTAGTAATATATTTATATTAGGTGTCATTTATTTATGGGAAACCTTACTCATTATCCATAGAAATATTAATTTATACTGTTCCAATATTGTTTTGTACTTTAATTTTCCGTGCTTAATTTTCTCTTAATATAAAGATGAAACTTTAGATGTAAAACCTAAATAATAATAAAAAAAACTTGCAAAAAGTCGTATCAAAATACACTTAAAATAGTTTCTTCAAATTAAATAATGGGTAAGAAGGGCAATTAATTCTTAGGAATTCTCGGGCCTAGTCATAATGTTGGCGTAATTGTTTTACTTATAATAATTACGTATAGGAGTCTTGTTAATGAACTGGAAAAATTTCGTTTCATTTCCGCAAGACTTCTCTCATCCGACCGGATGTAACGAATCATCTCCGCAGTATTTTTATAATTATTGATCTAATAATGGCTGCAGATTTGTATAATTGATAACATTCATGTCAATATTTTTCTATTGGATATAACTTACCTACATATAAATTTATAAAAATTAATGTGAAAACTTTAAATAAAGATTATTCAAAATTTTGTATTAGGAATTAATAAAAAAAAAATTTAAGATCAATTTGACCTTTTACATATGACTCCGGACAATTATTGATGATTTTTTTTCAGGTTTCGGAGTCGGTCTTGCCTCGTCATCGTCCTTCGTGTCACTTAACCATTATTTCTCGAAGAAGAGAGGTCAAGCCGTTGGATTGTCTATGGCCGGGACTGGTTTTGGCCTCATGGTTATGCCGCAGTTAGTTAAAATTCTACTTGGAGAGTTCGGCTTTAGATGGACTGTGGTCATTCTGGGAGGGTTGGCTTTCCACGCGGTCCTTGGTTCTTGTTTGCTACAACCTATTAAAAGACATTTGAAAGAGGAGCCTGTTGACTGCGAAATGCAACTAGTCAAGGTTGGTAAATTACTGCTACGAGCAATTGTGGAGGTTGTAGGTTCGAATCCTACTTGTGTAGAAGAATTTCTCGTTTAACGTTTTTTGTGCTTGAATGTCAATTCAAACAATAACCTAACCTAACAACTGGAATTCCATAAAATTTCAGGAAATGGAGTGTATTAACGAGAGTGATGAGGAAGCGGATGATAAATTCGAAATAAATCCTCTAGTGAGTCATCCTATGCCGAAACTCCCTAAGCAGCGATCCCATACAAATATGAACCATCCGTCCGTAAGAACTATAGGCCTGCCGAGGGCGAAAACCTACGACAAGCCGCTACAGGACTTCGATAACCAGAATACTCCCGGCTTAACCACCGCCGCCTCCGTGGCTGCCATGCAGAGAGTTATCTCAAGCGGGAGTATGAGTGAGGCTGTGAGAAAGAGGAAAGTGTCTGTGATATCTAATATATCCAATATGGATTTTACTGGAAGCTACCTTCAGTTGTACATTGATGTGAGTTGTTCATGAGAAATCATTAATTATTATTATTCTTCAACGTGTTTTAAGTGTGGATTATTTTCAGGCAGTCGATGAAGATACATTACAAATGAAATCAATAAAGAAGAATGAACCCGAAGAGAAGAAAGTCGGTTTCATAAAGAAGTTCATAAGTCTTATGGATTTAGATTTATTAAAGGATTGGTCGTTTTTGAACCTTTTACTTGGTCTTTCCCTATTCTGGAGTGGGGAGCTTCAGTTCAGAATGTTGACTCCATTCTTTATCAGGAGTTTAGGTTATACGATGAATGAGACTGCGTTTTGTTTGTCAATGACGGCTATTACTGATATATGCGTTCGTCTCGTACTGCCACCGATTTTTGATAGAACCAACATCACTAAGAAGATGATATTCTTTATATCCGCCTTCTTTTTGGCTGCGACGAGATCTGGTGAGTTGATATTTGTTTGACAATTCTAAGATTTTTCTTTTTTCTATTTTAATTTAAAAAACATGTCGATCTAAATAGTCAGCCTTTCCATTTTTTTAATCTTATCTATTTTAAGTTTCTAATGTTTAATTTTTTTTAATTAAAATCTTTATATTGTAAGCATTTACCCTTAAGTATCCTTAATGAAAATTACCTACCAGTTCTAGCGGAACAATCTGAATGGGTGCCATTGATGATATGGTTGTCGATATGCGGTTTCTTCCGTGGCATGTGTCTTAGTAATTTCACTCTAACCATATCCGAATACTGCCCGTTGGAAAAACTGCCGGCCGCTTTTGGTCTGCACATGGTCAGCAAAGGTGTTTTCGTTGTCATTATAGGACCGTTAATTGGTAAGTAAAATTACATATTCATAGTTGAAGAAGATACGAACGAAAGGGAGGGGGGAAAAGGTTGAATTATTTGTGGACGGATCATGTTCACAATTGACAATATCATTCAGTACAGATCAGTCTTTAAGTAATTTATTCAATAGTACTTATTTAGGTAATGATTTATAAAAAGAAGCCAGCTGAATAACTTATAGTGCTCGAGGATATTGGCTTGAGCAATTAGCTGCTAGATTTTATCTTACCTGTGCATTAACATGGGAAATGAAGTTATTAAGAATTTAATATAATATTTCAAATTGCTTCATTAACGGGTAATGGCTAGTTGAACCGTAAATAAATGTGCATGTATGCTATTAAAAAATGTCTGCAATACCGTTATGGAAACAATAAAAATATTGTTTTACATATAGTAATATTTATCTAGATAGAGATCTAACCGCGAACAAACCGCGCTGGTTCTGCTAGTGTAGATCCAGTTTATACAAAATAATCCTAGAGCAACAAACTTAACTCCCATTTCTTGTTATAAAATACAATGATCCTTGCTTAATTATTGTTCTCTGACTGACTTTACTCTGAATGAATTAATCAAACTATTTCCATCTCTTTCGTATATAAAAAAGTTTTAAATCTATGAATAATCGCTCTTGAAGTCCTAAATACCTTTTTGAGGTCCTATTTCCTGATTTCGTATAATTTTGTACGTAAGCAGTTGGTGTAAAGGTTTGAAGTGATAAAAAAATATTTTTTTTTCTTTGGATGGAAATAATTGTAGTGTAATATTTGTCGGTAATGTTTTTAATGAGCATATTGTTTTCAGGTTATGTGAGAGACTATACCGGCAGTTTTGCTACATGTATTCACGTACAAAACGCCCTTATAATGTCATGCGTTCTCGTCTGGGGTATTGAATACGCGCTGGCATTCACAAGGAGACGAAAGGTTGTTCAGATATAGCTTTATACGTTGTACTTATTTTGATGAGATGTCTACTTTTTTTTTTGATAGAATTCTACTCAGAGATCCTAACCTTGTAGACCGCCAGTGAGATTCGTTTCACTTGTGAAAGATTCTGCTTAGTCAGAAGATTTCCACTAAGCTTATAGTGACATTTCATTGATTAGATTTAGATGTTGAGTAATTATCATAATGCCACTTAAATATTAATTTACTTAATAGCATAAATACTAAACCAGTAGAAATTCCAAGTACAATGATGTTTTATTGTTTTTGAATATTTTATTTTGGTACTTATTGTGAAGGAAGTTTTGTTATTTCTTATTTTATTTTAATAATAATAAAAAAAAAAAATGGGCTCGCCTATTATAATGTGAAACAAGGCTGAGCACATGAACTTATAAAATATAATAAATTTTTTTAATAGGGTTGTACCTAACTTGTTAATGAAGTTCCATTAATATAAACAAGAACTTAGGCATATTTTTTTTTAATGACATATATTTTTTGCTTTTTAATTGAATATCCGAGATAAGTCAACGCTGCTGTAAGCAGACACATACTTAATAAATACAATGAAATCTTTTTCTTTGAATTTTTGCAACTATATACAATTAAAAATGCCAAATATATTACTTTAGCACAAATCCTTATACGAACTAAGCTCTTAAATGACAAGCAGTAAAGTATAAATATTTAGAACATTATTTTTTTTATATAGAAATCACTAGATTTCATATTTTAAAGTTTTTTAGATGACTGTAGTTTTGAAATGTTTACTTAATTTTTAACTTAGGACTTGAATAGACCCGTTCGGACTGCTGTTTTACTGATTGTTGATCATTATTCATTATTGTGTACTGATAACAATTATAGAATGATAATTTCAAGAAAATTTAGATTTTAGAAAAATACACTTACTGAAAGGAAAGTCATCGTAATCTTTTTTATATAACACACCCTGTAGATGTTTTTAGTATAGTACGTGTATTATTATAGCGATTTTTTCTCTGTTATAAATTATATGATTCCATAGAAATGTATTCATCAATTGGAATTGTCATTCAGGAAGAATCCTCTTTCGTTTTGTGTATAAAAAACATTGTTTTAAAATGTCTCGTGCCAAGTTTTAATTTCCAGGCTAAAGCCCAGTATACACTATAGTTATATTGTCTGTTCTATGATTCCATGGCAAAAACGATGTATTTCTATAAGTCTTGAAACTGTTTAATTAAAATTAATTGTGTATAGTGACTTCGAATAAACATATTTTTTTATCCTAATATCGAGTTTCAAAAACATAGATATAATCTGTGTTGTGTACACTGGGCTTTATTTTTAAATGAAATTTGCCAAAATTTACTCTATATATATATATATTATGTTTACACATTATTCTGTATTTTTTTTAATTCTGGTTATATGACATTTGTTATAAGTATAAATGTTTCGTTATCTTCGACATCCTAGTGTCACAGTAATCCTATTTTTACGTCTTCCAAAATTATTTAAGCTTCCAAATCATTGCTTTTGATATGTGATTTATGTGACCAAATAATATACCTAACTTTTGATAAAATCATTATTATACTTAAATGAAGCGTCACAGTGTGGCTCATTTGTGTTAATTATTTTATCTTTATAATACACACAGAGCTACATTTGAATGTAATATTGAACATTCATTGTCTCTGTGATTATCACGATTATCCTTTGTCTGTACTAAAAATGTTATAAATAATGAAATGTGTGTGCCAATTGTATATAATAATAATTGTACTGATTTATAACCAGCTTTTCTATTCGCCTGTTATTCAGGTAAACTATCGCTCTAGTTTAAGTGTATGTGTTGGAAGCCAGTGAGAAATTTAAAATATTTTTTTTTTTCAATTAAATCGGTCCGTTATTTTTGTGGGTGTCTTTAACTGCACAATAAGACTAGTGACTGTATACTAACCTGTCAATATTAAATTAGAAGCTCTCTCAATTAATCAGAAGTGTCAAAGTGTATAAAACTTTTATTTTAATGCATTATTATTGTATAGGGTGTGGCCCCCAAATCTATTTTCAAAGTATTGTGATCTATAACGTACGGATAGTTTTTTTCAGTAGTATTACAAAAAAAAAATATCTTTTTTATATTTAGTGACACTAAATTTGATTCTGATATTCTCGCATATTGGAACCCTAAATTGCTATCTGTTAATCAAAGAACCGCTGTTTTAGGGGCCCAATGATAATCAGCTTTTTTTTCAATTAGAATTCTATTAAATCCTTTCATAAATATGTTACGTAGATTAAATGAAGGTTTATTTTTTGACTAACTAGCCTTGTTACATTTGTAGAAATTAAATATTTTTGATACAATCATGAAATATGTATAACATATCAGCTGTTCTTGACATTATACTTAAACCAACGTCATGTGATGGCGCGAATTTTAGAATTCTTTAAATACATTATCCTATAGAAAATCAATAATTTTTTTTCTTTCAAGCATTTTGTTCAGTGTGCATGGTACAAGTTTTCATTGTCACATACAAAGCGTTTCCCGCATCTCATGCAGTACTCTTGGAACAATGACGTTATTTATGAATGTAAAACTGTGAACGCTGCGTTTTGTGACGATGTCAGCTCGGACTAAGCATGCTTTCTAAATATTTATGTATGTTATGTTGTATTACTGCGATTGTTTTAATTATTATTATTATTATATCACGTAATGTGACTGTCGTTTTGTGTATGAATGACTGCATAAATGACATGAAAATTTTAATCTTGACTTTTATAAAAAAATAATATCTAATAAAGTACTTATTGGTTACCGATTTCTTGTTTCATTCAGCGTATCTCTGTACACAGTTAGATTTATTGTAAACTGATTGGGATTTTAGTTCATAAATTTTGGCAATTTTTTTCATAAAAACTATTTTGTTTTCTATAGGTTTAACTGTTTTTAAACTGAGAAATTTTGCAATATATACACTGTACTGGTGAATTTGATTTTAATTTGAATAGTTTTTACTTTGTACTGGCTTCGTGAGCGAGTTTATTTTTGTAAAAAAAAATTTTTTACTGAAATTGTTTTTATTATAATATTCTATAATTTTTTAAGTACATAAGAAGAGTCATTAGTGGTACTTTTTAAAAGGCATATTTTATGAGTTAATTAGGTATTCATGGCAAGTTATTTATATGGAAATTGACAAAAACTCCTAACCAGGGGTAGGACCTGTCAAATACCGGTCTACCGGAGTCATTACCGGTTTTTCTAACAGATGTCATTAGGCTTAAATGTGCAATGTTACGATTTGAAACATGCGCATTTTATTCTACCGATATCAAAGTTCAGAGCCATATATGTTATATTTTGCAAAAGTAACACCGTCATAGATTTATACCCCTCTGAAAATGTTAAGTTTTGTGTCTGAAAACGTGCATTTGCGGCATGCATTACTTTTCTTATTTAATCCAAAGAAAAGAGCCACTGCAAGTCATCGTTTGCTGGTAGAAACTTACGGTCCGCATCCTCTAACCTTAAAAACATTTGAGGTGTGGTTTCAAAAATTCAAGTGGTGATTTTGATGTGCAAAATAAACAACGTCCTGTTAAACCACAAAAACATTGTAAAACGAACCGATGGGACCTGGTGAATCAGTTAATAGTGATCGCTACCGACAACCAATGATCAACTTGAATCACGCATTGATTGAAAAACATTCAGAAAGGGTCTCAAGACACAGTAAAGTGATTTCACATCACTATAACGAGCCGCCTCAAAGCTAACCCGATCAAGGAAGCGTTGAAAGCACTTGGATGGGACATGTTGTTGTACCCGCCGTACTTATCTACACACCCCCCATTCGATTATCGACTTTTCGCAAAGATGGGACACTTGCAGAGCACCACTTCGCCAAATTTCGGAGAAGTTAGAAAATGACTAGATGAATGAGTTTGCTCAAAGGAGAATCAGTTTTTTCGGGATGGCTTCTATAAATTGCAGGAAAAATGGGCAGGATGTATATAATCAAGTAACCAATGCTTTTAATATATAAGTTTACATTTTCTTAAAAATTGCGGTTTTTTTTCCAAAAAACCGTTATACCTATGTATTTTGCAAATAAAAATAACTTCTGCCAAAATTTTAAGGAAAAATCAAAAACATTACTTAAATAGTTTAAAACTAAGGTATAAAGCAAAAAATTAACGGTAAACAGAAGCAATAGCAATTTCAACGTCTTGTTATCTGATATTTTTATTGAAGGTTTAAAAGTATTTATGACGTAATAAGTAATTTAACATGTTTGAAAAGCAAAATTAATGAAATATCTTATAAGTTTATAAACAAGAGGTTGCAATAATTTACAATTGATGTTTCAAAGATAACAAATTCTTTTTATCCTTAGAAATTTTAAATTAAGACATTTCGTAGTCGAGGCGATTATTGTTCATTATTTTCATAATATTTGAAGTCTAGTTTAGACCCCTTTCTCTGCTGACTTTAAAACAAAAAAAGTGTAGTACAAACATAGGAAGTGTCAGAAATCTTTGACAATTTCTGTATTTATATTCCAAAAGTACTGTATGATTCGGATCTAACAGGGCTGGTCATGCAATATAATTGTTGCTCTATATCATTTTCTTTACATTTATAAAAGACATGAATACTATTACTATTACATTGAAAAGCATTCCATTGGTATTTCCTAAGCCTTTTTCCATATCCCGGAAATTTCCCGACACCTAGTATTTTAGATATATAGATATAGGTGGCATAACGCCCCAATTGCCCGTTTATTTTATTGGTGTATTGGTCTAAGTATTACCTTATTCCTACGAGGTAGAAAGTAAAAGCGACCCTTTGTAGCTCCACTTATGGCGACTGAGGGTAGCCGGGTGGGTTTTAGCCGGTAGGAGTCCGGCATAATCACACGCCTCCCCCCGGGGCGTGTGGTATCCATGAGGATTTCCCACCCGTTAAAGAAAAAAGGTATTACCTTATTCGATCGTGTTCAAGAGCTGTTAATCCTATACAATTCTCATAAGATAATATATTTGGACCAACATTTGATGGATTACTTAGGTTAGTATTATAATGCGACCCCCACATTAAAAACAGAATAATGAAATTTCCAAGTATATGACTGCTTGATTTTTATCATATGCCGAGAAAATCTGTAATATTTTTCAATTTTCTAGCGTACTGCCCTGGACGCCATATTGCCATATCTGAAGAATGCTATTACCAGAAAAGGCTTTTCATTGAAGGTCTCCATTAGAACAACATATAAACCAGCAAAAGCGATTTAATTCTTGTGACTAATTACGTGACATCCCTTTACATCAATCGGGCATATGCGTACTTGATTGTATCTGTGATTTTTCATACACTGGACAAAAGAAAAGGAGCATCGATAAAAGGGTTAATAATATTACTACCTCAGATATTTAAAAAAGGCATGCGTCGAAGTCAGCAGTATATAAACATACAATGGAGAAGCCAAGAAGCAAGATATATAACGAGATTAATTTGCGACGTTATTCAAATTAAGAATTTAAACGCTAGCCAGCATTGGCAAGAGGCGAAGATGCTGGCAATTATCTCACATATCCATGGCAATACAACCAGAACTCAAAATACAGTTAGTACAATCTGGTTTCATTAAGCGGCTAGATTGATTTTGTTCATTCGATGAATGAGCTCCAGATATATAATATAGAAAATGATAATTTTTAATTGGAAACAAATTAACTTACGGTTATTCATTTGTTAGTTTATATAACGATAGTATTTGAATTGTTTTAGTTAAAAATTGTGGGGTAAAGCACAATATTCGTTTTGTTTCATTGGGATTAACTTTCCTTCCGGAACCAAAGTTGTGGTAATGTCAATTACGTCGTCAACATTTTGCTTGGCTTTAACTTAAATGTGGCAGGAATAACTTAAATTTATATATGTTTTATTTACTTCAATTGTTCTCTAGTCTAGACTATTCATTTTGAAATTATGTTTCGGAATTTTGTTGATAAACAATCCTAATGAGATCTAAGACTTTCCGGATATTCATTTAAATGAAACTAATATTTTCGTATTACTGCGCGTATTTAATGATTTTTTTGACTTAAAGACATTCACATGTCGTCTGTCCGTAATCACGGGCAAAAAATTCAATATGCTAAGTAAGCCGAAAATATTAGTTTCATTTAAATAAACAATCTCTTTAATAGTTGGAAATGTAATAAAATGAAGTAAATAATTATAAAATACTGATATCATTTAATTAAGACGTCTTGGAATGCATGAGTTATGTATTTTATTGCTTTGGGACGTCGTCTTTGTCCCTTATCTGAAAGCTCTAAAGATGATTTATTAATTTGTCATATAAGAACGATGGATTGTAAATAAGTTTTGTTCGAAAATTTATATACTACACTTTTATTTGAACATTAAAAGGTATCCATAACTTATACTCCTATTTCGTACGGAACCCTTAGAGCGTAACTTCGACACGCACTTGACCTACTTTTAATTGTCATCGTATTACTAGAAATGGTGCTATTGAAGTGCTAAATATTTCTTTTGGTTAACTAGTTTTCCGAAACAATTGTTTCTATATGTATGTCAGGCACATTTCAAATAAATAATATTGATTAGTTATATTTAGGTATCAATATGAATTTGGGTGTTACGTACCAATGTTCGTTGTTATAGACGATCTGAATGCGGCTTGTTCATTTTAATTATAAGATACTATGTTTGTAAAATTGTGTTACGTTTTTCAAAGACTTGGGTTATCTGTAAATTATATGTAATATACAAATATATATATACATTGTTTTTGGTAAAAGAAAAACTTTTAATGTGCAAAACAATTTCTGAAAATTGGATTTTTTGAAAAAATAAAATGTTATTAACAGATTTTTTCTACCCTTGTTCTTTAAATTGAAATGTCTTAACCCCTTAAAATTGTTTTTAAGTCCCTAGCAATAGCAATAAAAAGTAAAAATTTGACAGTTGGCAAAAATGATGTTACATTATGAATATCAAAGGCCAATTATTAACTGCTTTAGCCCTTTATCTTTTATTCGTCCAGTTTCATTGTTTATATACACATAATTAGTAATGGAGGGAATATACAAAGTTTATATTATGTATCAATTGTAAGTGACGATAGGATGGTAGAAACTGTTTTGGAATGAAAAACCTTAAAACAGTTACTATCATAACCATGCATATTTAGACTAAGAATTGATAAAGGGTTTTCCAATAAGAGAAGCTACAAATTGGCGGCCCGTGGCGGCCATTTTGTCTTGCTGACATTTTTCAAATCTTTTGTTTCTTATTCAGTTACATATCTCTTCAACGTTTGGTGGCCAAATTTGAAACGACCGGTTCGGTTATCGATCTGCTTACACCCGTACGTTCAAGAAACGCAAGATCAGGCGAGAACATCGGCGTATTCCGTCAAAGTGTACAGCAGAACCCAAAACAATCGATTTCGCAAACTTTAACTTGGCGAATTTAGAGACTTAGGGTTACACCCGTGTTGATTAATTGATTCTGATTTAGTTGATCATGGAGCTCAAAGTTCAAGACCATATACAAAGGCGTTTGTTCGCTGCAAATTGTTTGGAAGAGTATCCAGATTTTTTTTAAAAATGATCTTTAGCAACGAGGCCCATTTTTGGATGAATGGCTTTTTTAACAAAATTGCTTCATATAGGACGAAAAAAATCCACACGAAGTTCACCAGGTGATAATGCATCCTCAAAAAGTTAACGTTTGGTGCGGATTTTGAGCTGGCGGCGTCATTGGTCCGTATTTTTTCGAAAACGACATTGGCGCAGCGATCACCTTCAATGGCGAGCGCTACAGAATGAAAGTTACGAATATCTTATTGCCCAAGTTAAACCATTTGGACCTGAACGACATGTGGGTCCAGCAGGAAGGCGCTACGTGCTACACAGCGGACGCCATGATTGACATTCTGCATGAGCGATTTGTAACTAAGGTTATTCTCGCAGGAGTGATGTGAATTGGCCACCAAGGTCATGTGATTTAACCCTGCTAGAATTTTCTTTGTGGGGTTTTTTGAAGTCGCTACAAATATCAATATCCACCGATGCCCTACAGGCGAACAAAACACACGCCGTCGCTCAAATTCAGCGAGATCTATGTCGAAGAGTAATTGAAGATTGAATAGCCCTTTTCTATATTTTAGTCGATATAATAGTAAATTTCAATAATTTTAGTGTCCTTGTTAAACAAAATAAACTTCAAATTATATATATTTCATGTTGGTTTTGTTTCAAATGGTCACTTCGGTGTTAAGAGCCTAATGAGGATTAAATTTTATTGGTTTCCTTAACATTTCGGTTCACGGAGTGTTTGGACTAATTCTTTGTAATATGATACAATTTTTTTTTTAAATATACCTTTTAATTCTGATACAATCGTCTGAATATTTTTTTCAATATTAGATCATTCCTTGGACTTTTTAACACGCTCTTAATTTGTAAATCACGTGTTTCGTATTTGATTTACATTAATGATTTTCTAAATTCTATTTAAGACTTAATAAAAACTGAGTCTGATATATTAATATTATCTCATATAATATCTTATTATTAAATGTTAATTGATCAAAATGCTATCAATAAAATAGTTATATATAGCTTTAAATTATTATTAATTTTATGTAAGTTTATAATTTTCCTTCCTTTTTATTTCTTCACCTATGGTAATTTCGCAATGAATATATATATATATATATATATATATATATTGGAAGATTAAAATCTAAATGAATATAAAGTACACTCCTGGAATTAAGTCTCTTCAAATCTTTGCCACGTCTCTCGGTCTTCGCGGTCCTGTGGCACTAACCGGGTCGTCTGTACATACTAATGTACGTTATATGTACGTATGTTCATCCCCCTGAATAATCATATTTTATTAATCTAAAATATTTAATATAAAATGAACATATAGAGACAAACCGAGGTATAAAACATATATTATTCATGGAGATGTGTCAAATGTTATTCCTTTTAGTTTTAATTGTAGTCACATTTATTGTAAAATATGCGGTTTTTTTTTGTAAAAGTTAGGTATCTTGGATTTCAAGTTCTTAATTTTTTTTTATTCTGACAATTTAGTTTAATTTTAAATATTTGTTTAATCCAACCGGTTGTTGATATCCTGATTTTTATCGTTTTGTATATATTATGATTGATTCCAAATCACATTCCGTTCACATTCACTTAAAAACCTATTATTTTTCATTTAAAATTACGTTCTGTAATTGACAATAAAATCATATAAATATGAACTTATTATAAAAAAAAATTGAAGTTCTATTTGTAAAATATAATTAAAAAAAAATATTAATTTTTGTAAGAGAATTTTTTTTTTAAACAATTGATTAATCAATTCTTAAGTTATGTATAAAAAAATATATTGAAAATTTATTGTTAGCATATGTATGCTTATATCCGTCAAAGATGGACGTCTTTTAATTTACGAATTGATGTATTTAATGAATGGAAACATAATAAAAAGTTGACTATAAGCAGTCGCACGATCCAATCAAAACGTCCTTAATACAGATCGCAGCCTTATACTTCAAAGAGAACTACAGCTACCAACAGACGCGGTGTATACGTTACTGGTGCGTGTTGTATTAAAACATTATTAAAATATCGATGTTCGTGCTTGGATAAATCATTATAATATTTTTGGAGCAATTTTTTCTATCACTTTTCTTAAATCAAAATGGACGAAGCGTTTGCACATCTTGAGGGAAATACACAGGGCAAGAAATCCGTTACGTCCCCAGACGGTGGTTGGGGATATGCTGTGTGCATAGGCGTTGGATTTACTTTTGTAAGTAATATTTCTGTTAAATTTTATATTTTTGGAAACATGAAAAAATCTGTAGTTTTATTTTATTTTTATACAATTTTATAATATTACACCACAGTTATTTTATAGAGAGAATCATAAGTATAATTAAACCGATAGAATTTATTAATAATAATTTTATATCATATCATTTATATAGTATAAAGGATAAATTAATAACTGTCGTAAATATGAATTTGTTCACGTGGTATATCGTGAATGCAAATATTACAATATTGCATTTTTAACAAAACAGGTACAGTAATAAGTATTGGAATATCGTTAAGGTGTTATTAAATTTTGTAAATATTTATTATACTACAACCGTAGTTGTTGAGAAATAAACACTAATAACTGAAATCGGTTCGTGTAATTATAATTAGTTGTGAATTACGAAAACTCGTATATAAATTGAACTGTTTTAAAGAAGGTTTTTGTCTAAATGCAAATGGTTCTATTAAAGATGACATTAATTTTTATATTTATAACTGATTAGAAGTTACAATGTTTGATTAAACGTAAATTAACGTGTTCTTAACATTTAAAATATTTCGTAATATATAGAAATACATACATACATTTAGAATACATAATATAGATTTTTTACGAAAATCAATAAAAAGTAATAAAATTCGAGTGTTTTATTATATAAAAAGTTTTTTTTTTATATTAATAGGTTTGAATACTTGATGGTGTCGTATATTTAAAAATTAGATCTTTTTCAAAACCGTACAAATTTTTTTATATATTTTTTTTTTAGAAAATCAATAATATGTTTGTTTGCTGAAGAGTTTTGATATAATCCGCTGCCCTTGATATTAATTATCATTACAAAAATAAAAAGTAAATACGAATAATAATTATTATTTACCCGCCCTGGGTTCATCCACCGTCTCACATTGCTTCTGCGTGGGGATAAAGAACAATATATTATTACATCACTATAAATTCTAAAATACATATTTCCAATATATATAAGGACAATTAATTTGTATCTAAGACAGTTAAACGACACCGATATATGTGTTTCTTATATAATGAAGGGACCCAAATCATAATTTTACCAAACACATTTAGGTAAATGTACTTATACATGTACCTTAGTTTTTAAAATTACGAATTCTCTACAGGTAATACAATTTATGCGTTTCTATGTTCATATGGAAATTTAGATTCGTTTTTTACGTCATTTTGGTTTGTGAAGGATTCAGTTACATATTTACGTCCTTGAAGTTTCAAGATAAGGTTACTGTTACATATCACATGAAGGTTATTTACCCACATAGTAAACAGGAAGTATTTAATTCCCTCATATACATTAATATATAGATATTTGATAGTAAATATAATTTCTAACATTAATGAGTTTGCTATCTTACTATGCTTAAAATTTGACTTCACAGAAAGAATTTCGGATGAAACACAAAATGGTTTAAATTTATATATACCATATTTATAATAATAATAACTTTATACTGTTATGGCGATTACCGATGTATGTATTTATATTCTTTGGTCACAGTTTCTTAAAGCTAATTAAGAAATTTAAAAAAAAAATAGTATTAAGGCTTTAGATTAAAATAAATAAAGTTATTGGCAGTGAAAGATTAAGAAATAATACTAAACAAATGCAAAAGTTTTTTGTATCAGGAATTGTAACTCTATCCTTTCATTCCGATGCTGTGACGTCTGTTGGCACTAGTTTCGAACGTTAATGATTATTTATCTGTATTTGGTCAACCGACTTGTCTTGTGTTCTCTAAATTTTATCTGTATAATGATTATATTATAAAGAATATTTTAATTTTTATTACGTACACGGGGGCAAATTTAATATATTCGATTTCGATTCACGGGCAGCTTAGAAAAATTGGTCGATATTAAATTTTTTTTTTAAGTCGTGCACATGAAGTGATTGTTTTTTTATATAGAAATTTAACTGTTTTGTTGTTTGTGGAGATTTATGGTTGTTGTTATAAGTAAAAAATATTTGTATATTATAATGTTTCTTTTATATTTATTTTTTTATTAGGGGCATTGAATATTAAATTAAACGAGTGATCCAATTATCAAAGCATTGGCGGAACAAAACCTTGGCTTCATAAAGCATCATTGTCTATAACAATTTGATTGAAAATTCTTTAAATAAAATATTATCTAGATTATAGAAAACGAGTTTTACTCCTCTAAGAAACTGCATGGTCTACTTTTTTGATTTTTGGTTTTTATCTATTAGGAAGCGAAAATAAAAAAAAGGCAGACTTACGGAATTTTAGAATAACATCCTGATAAGATTGTGGTAATAGCTGTTTCGAAGAAAAAAAATAAATAAATCGAAAACAGTAAATTGTCTTGAAAAAGAGCAAAATCGAAAAAATGCTTTTTGCACCATTTTGTGAGGGCATGGATCTGAATAATATGACTTTCAGGAGAATATCGAGACTTTTTAAGAAAAACTAATTTAAATTCACACCTACTTGTTTTAGTCCTCCTTATTATAATCGTTTAAAACAATGTAAGAGTCATTGCCATAAGATAAAGAGCTAATCCACTTGTAATGTTCTCTGTAATAAATAAACTAACTCTGTGTACATTGAGATGAGATTAATTTTGATGTTGTCTCATATCTTAACGATTTTTAAATGTATAATTAAAGTTCGAAGTTCATTCACTTGAAATATGATAAGGTAACTTGGTTAAAATATAAATTTAAAATAAAAGTTACTGTTTTTTATGATGATCTTATAAAATATTTGTTAATCAATTAATTGTTTTACATTATATTTGTCAAGATAATTTTTTGATAAGATGTTAAAATTTTTTGTGGGAAAAATATTTTAAAAATAAAATTCTTCTGACATTTTATTTGTAACATAGTAATCTTGTTATAATTGTAAAATATTTGTGACCTTAACTTATTCTAATATTATTATATAAAAGATAAAGAAAGCCTCATTTATTTCATTTTTTTGTATCTTCAAACTGAAGACAAAATTTAAAACTTAATTTAAAAAACTGTAAAAATTACTTTACATACTTTGATGTTCAACTTTTATTGTGGAAGTTTCCAAAAGGTTTTATGAATTGGGGGTGATTAGAATTTATATTATATTGATGTGTGACTTAAAACCTAATTTGAAATTGTAAATGTGTTATGGATTGAACTGAATTTATTTATCCTGCGTGAGTATTTAGCCCATTAGAATTTTGTAAGTAGTCAATTGTGATATATGTATAATTAAAAAACTAAATTTATATAGTAAAGACTAAATTAATATGAAAAAATCTTTGAATAGGTTATTTAAATGAGCAATCTCCGAGATTTTAACTCTCACTGCCTTTATATCTTTGGACGGAAATTTTCCTTTACTATATTTAGGTCTATCTTTAAATATTATGTTTTAGAAAGCAAAACTAGCATGTTTTATATATTTTTAAAGATAGCGTTCTAAATCTTGCGTAACATAATATATGTCTGTGTAGTGATTTTACGATATTTCCTATTTATTTATTTTTTTTGGTTATTTACCTTCTAATTTTAGTATTTTTTATTTTGCAGATGCTGGGATTTGGATCTTCAAATGCATTTGGTATACTATTTAACAACTTTTTTATAGAACAAGACGGAGCGAGTGGTCTGCCACTAGTTATTGGAATATATAATGGAGCCTTATCAATATCAGGTAATTTTTAGATTTCTGTCCCAAGTGATAAACATTATATACATATAATTAATGTTCAATAATGGCCATAAGTATTAAAACTTATTGAAATTATCACATATGGTATGAAAACGGAGCATTCGATTTTATTAATTAATCTTTAAACTTTCATTACGTCAACGTTACATGATCATCTTGAAAGTAAGCGCCAAGGCTCAGGTTACGATTTAAATAGGGCTACATTTTAGAACAATAATCTGTTGCTGATTGAATAAAGCTGCCGATTTATGACTGTCAATGGCATATCGTCCAGTGATTGATTTGACCGATATCCATCTGAAAACAATGCCAAGACCATATAACGAAGATTATTTTGTTATACAGAATTCGTTCAAGGTTTAGTCTCGTGCTTAACCCACATTTATTAGCTCAAAGCCCTATTGGATCGATGTGAATTAGGACTTCAATTGATCTAGTTTCTGTCAAAGTTCAAGTTTATTAGTTAGCAATTTCATCATTTTAATGACGAGTGGGAATAAAAAAAAAACATTTTCGTTTAACTCCTTATTAAAATGGAAATGAGATATCAATTTTTTTTTAATATTATACCTTTTTTAAAGGATTTCTCAGTGGAATTGCTCTCAAGAAGTATTCTTTTCGTCAAGTTGGACTGGTTGGTGCCGGACTGTTTGTTTTGGGAGATATATTAACGATATTTGTAGAAAGAACCTATCAACTAGCCTTTACGTTTGGAGTCATAAGAGGTATTTATAATGAATTCTTTAAAAAAGATAAATTTAAACGAAGAGAAAACTTTCTTAATTCACTTTATTTCCTGTTGAAAAGTTTTTACATTATAGTTTTTACGGTTTTGGTAATTATAAATAAAGTGTTCTACCAAGCAAACAAAATCTTTCTTCTCTTTTACAGGTGCCGGTTTCGGGGTCATGATACCAGTCAGCTTCACAGCATTTAATTGTTACTTTACTAAAAAGCGAACAGCAATGATGAGCGCCAATCAGACCATGAGCAGTATGGCTTCCATAACATTTCCCATACTGGTGACATTCCTCCTATCGGAGTACGGTTTCCGATGGACCCTCGCTCTCATAATGGCGGTTGATTTACATTTGGTTTTCGCAATGCTGGTTATGCACCCAGTTGAATGGCACCAGATTGAAGTACAAGGATGTCAAGATAAAGGTAGAGTCTCATTAGTTTGACGTCATTCTTTATCATGTATTTCAAGGCAGTCGAAATGATTTAAAAGCCTATCTGTATTTCTGGTTTCAGTATTCATACCATTACGTTGTTTTTTGTCATGCTTATTCTTTGGTTGTAATTTCTGCTCGTTGCTCTATTTATATTCATTATAAATATTTCAGAGATGTCTCATGTTTGCGATGTCAAAAGTCCTAAAAAGAAATGCATTAATACTGATATCTTTGATGAATCAATAATAAAAATGTTACCAGGTGACGACAACGTCATTGAAATAAAGTCAAGTTCGAACCGACATGAGTCGATCCAAAAAAGTATAATGTAAGTTTATTACAATTATTTTTAGATAACTACCTGATAAATAGTAATTAAAAGTAGTTATTTAATAGCATACTGCAATATTAATGCAGTACGTAATTGCATTGTCTAATCATCCTACCTTTTTGTTAAAAAATAATGTAACGTATTTTTTAATACATTCTTAACAATATATCTGATGTTTTACAAATATAGTTTAAGATTTTAAATATTTGACAACTACAACGAGAAGACAAAAATGTTTCTTTTTATATGCTATAAAAGAACTTAATGAGTTTTATAAGTTCAAGTAAACAAATAAATTGCTTTAAGATACTCTAAACCTATTCATAATTAACCTGTGGTTTAGTGTTGCGCAATATTAAGAAATCATTTGTTATTTACAGAAAAGTCATATATGATAATGTAGAGTTGGATCTCCTGAAGGATCCTAGATTTGTGAGCACTTTAATCGGTCTGGGATTCGCTTTTGTGTCTGACGTGACATATTTAGCCATGGAGCCTATGTTATTGTTCTCATACGGATATACCAAGGTAAAATGTAAGATAATTAATCAAAACTTAATTTCCATAATTCCAATATATTATTTTATACGACAATAAGGATATAATATAAATATTAAATGCATCATAATTGTTTCTTTATCATTCCATTGAAGAAGTTTTAATATAAAATTCCTTCGATTATTAACGCTATACTCAATACGAGTTCGAGTCATGAACTTGTTTGACAGTTTAAACAGACGTTCAATATTACATAAACTTCGTGACCTACAAGTCATGAATGAAAACTTTAATACCGTCGGTATTAAGTTCATGATGCGAAGTCGAACTAAGGTTATAACGTCTACCGATATTAAAAAGAATTAGGTTTTGTTAAAATTCGTTCCTAACTTCAAATAAATAAAAAAAATTTTTGGTAGAGGAAATGTACGCTGTTAGCATTTGTTAAATTAAAATTTATCTTTTCAGATGCAAGTAGCAACGTGTGTGATGATAGGGGCTATCGCAGATCTTATAGCGAGATTTTGTCTCGCTGTTTTTACTTACTTTTATACTGTAGACAGTAAAACTCTATTTTTTGCTGGTACATGTGTCACTATGTTATTGAGAATAGGTAAGTTTAAAATTACACAAATTGACTTCAAAATTGTTGAATATGACAATTCATAAAAATGTCACGTTTATAAACACGAGTGGATTTTTCCTCGTCGAGCAAATATACATATGACATATTAAATATATATATACATAAATATATATATTATAATCATTGTTTCAATCATTGTGACTTATTGCATAGCGTTGGTGACTTCTGATAACCTGTACTTCGTGATCGGCATCACTGCTGTATCTGGCCTGGTTCGATGTTCCGTCCAGGTGTTGTTTCCTCTGGTTCTGGTGACAGCAGCACCAGATCGCTTCCCAGCAGCTCTGGCTTTGCACATTTTATTCTCGGGCTTCTTGATGCTAATGGCTGACCCTCTGATTGGTTGGTATTAATTAATTATATTTGACATAATCCTATAGCTTCATTGTGTTTGAAAAGCTTATCGTGAAAAATCTTTTATGCAGATCGGAATAAAAAAAAAACAACTCTGTTGAATTCTCTTTTGATTTATTTTAACTTTGTCTGTTTGCGAGTATTTGTTTTTAAATATTGCATACTGACAAGTAGTTGTTTTAACTTCCAATCATGCTAATAATCCTACGACTTTTCTTTATATTGATTGAATACATATTTGTTTTGGAGCTTTAGGATCTTTAGTTAATTAATTTTCTATAAAGATATATATTTTTTAAGGTGTCATCTACGAGGCAACCGGAAGCTATGTGAACTGCTTCATCGCCATGAGCTTCTGTTGTTTAGTTTGTGTAGTTATTTGGACTGTTGAATACATCGTTTACAGAAAACGTGACTCCTGAGACATTCCTATTAGTTGTAGAATAATTTAAATTTAAGATGACTTCGATTAGTAAATTTTTTTTTATTGAGCATTTGTTACCGTTATTTAATGTTTGTGATTTTACCAAACCTTTTAATTGAGCTTTAATAATAAAATTGTTAAGCATAGAGTAAGTATTTCAATTATATTATTTACGATAGACTAATTTCATAAAAATATATGTAGTTCTAACATATATTAAAGAATTGTAAAGTGGACATATATTTGGCGAGGCTGCCTTAGTTATAGAAACATTTTGTTTCATACCAGTTCCTGGTACAAGGTCGCATTTTTGGAGTCCGTTAACTTTTTGGTTTTGATTTTTTTTACTATATATAAAAGTAAGAAATTTTGTGACTACAAAATTTTAATTTATAGTAAATAATATTTTACGAAACTCGCTTTTAATTTTATTAATGTTCCTGCTTCATAGACACATATTAAAAAAATATATTCTAATACGATGTTTAATAATGTTTTTAAATGACTTTTTTATTTATAAATGTAAATAATTTAAATTATTATAAAATATACCACACGTGATCAATATTATGTTAAGTATTTAATATCATCATTTTAAACGACATCAGAATATTGATATAATAACAAAATACGATGTTTATAAAATTTCAAATAAACGTAAGACAAATAAAACATTTTTAATTCAATAATGTATTTCCATATATTATTTATATATTATATATAATTTTAAATACCTACCCTAATGAAAAAAATTGTTGCCATCGCTATAGGGATACAATTAATAAAACGTTATATTTGACTCAATACAATAATTGAAATATATACATGGCATATTATAAAATAAATAATGTAATAAAATATAAAATTTATTCTTTTTTAATATTTATGCTGTGGATGGAACACGTTTCCTTGGTTCAATCTGGACCCTAAAGCCATCGTGTCTTTTCAGAATGATGTCAGCTTGGAGGACAAATTTATCCTCAGTTATGTCGGACACCATTTTGTAATTGCGAAGGATTGTCGATAGTAAAATTTTCAATTTTAAAATGGCGTACTTACGTCCTGAAAACAGATATAAAAATATTGTATTAACGTAACCTAACGCAGTTGTAAAACTTTTAAACGTGTTTATAATTATTTTTTTTTTTAAATTGAAAATAAAATCTAAGTCACTGCGCATTTCACTGTTAATAGAAGAAAATTAAACTTCCGATAGAAATAGATGCTGCTCTGAATATCCTAAAAGAAGCGCGTTATTTAAAAAAGTTGAGACATAATGGTAGGAATTTTGATATAAAATTTGAATATATTTTTTTTAAATCGTCTTTGATACGATTTGATGTTGTTTTTTCGGAAACCAAATACACAATTTAATCTACAAGGTAATATTGGCACGTGCCGATGTGTTGTATAAATTAAAAAAGTCATAATAATAATTTATACTAATCATTAACTGGTTCCTAACTCGTTTTTATTTTCGATATTATCAATTTTTTTTTTCGTCTTCTAAATTCCTTTTCTAATTCGAAAGATTATGAGGTTTACTACATGTTTTTCTGTTTTATAAACAAAATTTATTGAATAAATCTTACCAACACAACTCCTGGGCCCAGCACTGAATGGTATATAGCTGTAATAGTGTCTGTTCTGTGTCTTCTCAGGAAGGAAGTTATCGGGGTTGAAAACGTCGGGGTTTTCATAATATTTAGGGTTCCTGTGGATTCCATATGTTCCGATGACCACAGTGCATCCAGCTGGCAATACGTAGTCATTTGTTGCTGGAATGGTGCAAATTCAAAGCATGTTAAAAATACTTTCAATACCTACTGTAATTAAAAGACTCCAGGAAGACGAAGTTTTACATTATAGGTCTAGTCTTAAAGTGACATAAGAATCTGTTTTACCAACCTATCTTAACATCACGGTTAATTTTCCTGGCAATAATGGGTACAGGTGGGTACATTCTCAACGATTCAAAGATGACGCGCTCCAAGTATTTCATTTGGAGGGTGTCTTCGAAAGTGGCGGGGCGGTCAGAATCTCCGAAGATTGAATACAACTCGTCGTAAACCCTGGCTTGGATGTCCTGGTGAATTCCCAGGAGACAAAGCACGAAACTGGATCCAGCTGCGGTGGTGTCATGGCCCTAAAAGAAGTAATATTAAATTAATAAATATAATAGCTAACCAAACTTACAATAAAAAAAAATCTTTTTATTAGCTGGCTATGGTTAGACCTAGTATTAATGCAAATTATTGTTTTTTCTGTTATTGATGTAAAAAATCGGAATACTAATATCCCTTTCTTTCTTATTCTTTGGAAAACAAGTATTGGTTTTATAATTTTTTGTTAGTTTTTGCAAGGCTAAATTTGTAAACCTTGAACACTGAATATGTTGTATTCATCGAGTCCCACACCAGTTTTGAGCTCAGTAAAAAATTTTGAGTTTTTAATATTTCTATACATAAATTTCTGATTAGTAATGATTTATAAATCATTTCAACTGAAATAGAATTTATGTTCACTGTTTCTAATTGAACTGTCGAAAATTAAATAACATGTTTTGCAATCATAATTATTGTTAAAACAATATAACTTAAGTCCATATTTAATGCAAATGTGCCTTTTCAAATACAATGAAGTTTATACGTTTATGTGGACAACAAATGCTAATAATAAAAGTACCGATTTTTTTTTAAATTTAGGTACATTTACATTACTTTCATATTATAATATAATATACAACAATGGTGTATATATTCTGTGATAGATAATCTTTTTTTTTCATTTTTGATGTTTTAAAAATAATTTTAATTACTATTTGTCAAGTTAATACATGCCTCAAACATAATGGTGTCAACTTCCTCTTTGATTTCAAAATCTGTGATCTTGTTTGAACCGTTCTGTGCTGATTCAATCATGAGGTCCAGGAAAGCCAGACGTTTTTTCTCACCTAATATAAAAAAAAAATATTTATTTTAAGTAGACAAATTTACTTTTTAAGTCATGAAAGACATTTTGATTTATAATGTTGCTATAAATACTCGTAAGTTTGTATAATCGTATTGTGCTTACCGACATCATTTTCGTCATTGAAATCTAAATCATCTCTGTAGCCCTTGAACACTGTATCGGCGAGCGTTTTTTCGTTGGCTAATACATTATAATTTTCAGTTTTAGGAGCCGATTTGGAAATTTCGTCGATCGTTGGTGGTATGATGCCTTTGGCTTTATTTTGGAGATAACGTTCTTTTTTATTTTTGATGACCTAAACATAAAAATGTATGCTAAATTGCATTCGTAATATTTTACAACTATGTTTTGGATGTTTTCCTCATTTTCAAGAAAAAAGTGTGAAAAAATCAATCCAACAATTATTGAGGTAAAATCATAATTTTTAATTTTAAATAGAAATGTAATCATGTAATGTCTGAGTAGATTTTAAACTTAAATCATTACCTTATTTGTTAATCCATGAATAATTGCCAGCAACTTCTTCTGCTTTTCAAAGAACGAAGTGAATTTAAATATAGCATCGAAACGCAACCAGATTTTGTAATGCCTTTGGTGGATTATATCACACATTCTGAAATACACCAATAATGTTAATGTTTCTTTTACAATATGAGTTTTCATGTATATTTTTATCTTATAATACTTGCTTCATCACTGCCATAGCGTAGTCAAAACCAGATTGATCTTGAGTTTCCTTGGTGATTCCCATTGCGGTTTCTGAAATGAACGGTCATGTTTATAAAAAAATTTTCATGATGTTAATTACGGTCACATAAAAAAACATATGCTTTGTTAAAATAAATTTGTATAACCATAAATTATTCATTATATTCAATTCTGACAAATGTAAAAAGTCGTCGGTAATACTTAATTATAGTAAGGTCACGGCTTTAAAAAAAATATTAAGTATTTGTACGTTAATTTACTCAATGTAGGTATAGTAAATACAGAACATTTTTAATTGGAAATTGCCATGTTTTATAGGAAAATTCCACACTGTTCAAACTTTTGCATTTTGCAACACTCTCCTTGCGTTAATGGGAAAGTGGACCTGAACGAATATCAAGATCTTTTCATTGATTAGGTGTATTGCTATAAACAAAATCTAGGCACCATTGCACAAGTAGTAGCACATGGACAATGAGATTAAGATATTCTTTTAACAAAACGATTTCAAATAGTCAAGAAGTTTAAGTAACATCTTCTCTTAGTTTTTTTAAATGAAACAATTATGTTTTGCAATCCAATTTCCCCTTAAATTGTTTGAAAATATTTTCATTAAACTTAGGTAATATTAATAGTTGTAGCCTCAGTACTTTTATAGCAATAATCAGCTAGTTACTTTGAGGACGTAATTTTCATTTAATAAAAAGGTTTTAGAATAGTAGGAAAGAATTTGACATGTTCAAACTGCAAATAAATAATACTCTTGGCGCCATGTATGTGTCGATGGAATTAACTCTTTATTTTATATTATCCTTTTGATTTAATTTCAATATTCATAATTGTACGACAGTCAAATAGTGTAATGTATTTAGCATTTTGACAATTTTTCATTTACATATTAAAGTAGGAATGCTAAAAATAAAAAAATGGACGTATTGTTACTTATTTATATAGGATTCTTTACATGGAAAAAGCGTTAGCGCGTGTTTTCTGGGGGGGGGGGGGGTTTGAATAATGTAAATAAAATAAAGTAATAATTAATTTCTCCAAAATTCGGTCAACCTTAAGGGAAATATAATATTATATATAATTCAAATTATATAATTATAAGGATTTATTAATATAACATTTTATTTGACTGTTTTTCAAAATGTATATAAAGATATTTTTTCAGTTATTTCAGTTAAGTTAAAGAGCGTATTCTTGAAAAATCGACATTCGTATAATCCTTAACCGATCCATATTAACTTATAAGAACAAATTCTTACCTAGAAGAATATCCACAGTGACGCCGCTCATATAATCATGAACATCGAACACTTTTCCCATTTCACCTCGCATTTTATCCACAACGTTCTTGCTGTTTTGATTAAAAACTCCCACGAAAGATTTGAGGATATTAATGTGGAAGGTTGGGGCTATCATTTTGCGATGGGACCTCCATTTTTCTCCTAAAAATTATAATTATTGTAACAATGATTTTTACACAACCTAGATTATACGGAAAAATCATGTTTTAATTGTCAAATTATCCATACCTGAGCTAATGAGCAGCCCTTCTCCTAGCCACGGTTGGAAGAATTTATATTCGGATGCCTTGTCAATATGGACATTGCTGTTTAAAATGACTTCAACGTCATTTGGGTCCGCCAAAAATATTATCAAGTTATTTCCCAGCCATCCTCTCACCACAGAGCCATAATATGCATAATATTCAAGGGCAATGCTTAAAAGTTCTGAGGAAGATAATTAATTTTATTTTTTTAGTAATTTGGTATATTACAATATATTATTAATAAAATTTCTAAAACACAATTTCTGTTTACTATAAGTTATTCTAAATATTTATTTTAAGTATTTAAATGAAACTGACGCTCTGGTTTTTTATTTACGGCCAAAAGTGCGTTTCCAAAAATCGGCAAGGCCATGGGACCGGGGATCTTGTTCCCCAGCTTATACATTTTAGTTTGTTGCTGCCATCTGTATAGTAGCCAAAGACTAGTCGCGAGGATGACCAACGGATAGAAGTAAAGACGCGTGGAGTTCCATTGGTGCGGCTGGATATCTTCGACCACCGTCATTTTAGTAGCAGATTATCTGATATGAAAAAATGCTTTAAATTTGTTAATTGTTCTTGGATGTCTATTATCCGACCACTTTTTAAGTCCAAATATAATACCACTGAGTACTCACCTGATTTCTAATCACTATAAAAATTTGTACAAAACGGTCCGTCAACAAACTAGAAATCGTTGTACTTTGTATTTTTTACTACTTAAATACACTAATCCTTATTAAATTGCTGATATTTAAAAAAATCATTTAAGGGGAAGGCAACCTTGTAGAATTTTATTTACATTTATTAACATAGTAGAACAATTTTGTTGTATGTTATTCATAATGTTTTGAGATTTCTGATAACAAAATAAAAGAAATAAAAAACTTTTAGAATGAAAAGAAATATTTTTATACACATACATAGCTATTATCTACATAAATCGTTTGTCTAGTGTTTTCACATTTTTTATTAGCTTGACCAATTTAATAAATTAAGTAATATTAATTTTAATTAACCACTTTATTTATTATTGCCCTTAAAAGAGCAGTTTGTTTTCTTTTCATCCTTGAACTGTTTCACCCAACATTTGTCATTGTTTGCTAATTATTTTCAGTGTTCAGTATTGTCATATCACTTTAAATTATGAATTAATCGAATCGCATATCATAAGCACTCATAATTACTAGCTCGAAGTTTTTTAGGTACTTAAAAACATTTCACAGTTTTGACAAATATTGAAAAGCAATATTTGAAGAAAATATTGGAACACTAACAAATAATTACACATTTTATGCAATCGCTTTTATTTGATTTTGTTACTCTCAAGAAATTATTATGAACATACAATAAGAAGAATAAGTAAAGTAATAAGTAAATGATATAAAGCACCTAGACAAATCCTACGGCTATGTACCAAACAAAAACATTAAAATTTTATCAGAGACGATTTCAGTGGGAGACATCGTTAAAAAATATTTTATGTCTTATAGAATGATAAAAATCTGAATCGTTGCCCCAAGCTTGCATCTTCACGCAAAATGCGGAGCGTTAAAATATTTTCATTAATAAATCTTCGCGAATTATGGTATTAACGTAGTTTATTGAAAGCCAAACAGGAAACGCCTCGTTTATAGTTTGACTGTGCAAACTTGTGATAAGCAAACTGAAAAATAATAATTTATTAGTTTGTTACTCGGTTGAGAGACGTTCAATAAAATTTAAAGGTGAACACAACTTGACTGAAATTTATCTAACCTAACCAGCCTTGATAGAATGTTTAAAGTAACTCTCGGTATTCTGTAGTACATACTTTGGTGAGCGTTCTCAGAAATTGCACGATTTAATTCCTGCATACCTTTATATCTTTGGGCAAACAGACGCACTGCAGGCCTCTATATTTTGTTTGCATACCTTTTTGGCAGCGATTAACCTCCTCATTCATCATACGAAGAGCAAAGAATTGGCACACTTTAACTGGGTCTGTGTTTCCTTTCAATTATAATTTGGGTGTCTTCAAGACTAGAGAGTGAATAGTTTGTTACTGAAAAAATGCATTCACCACCTAACTTTTAATGTTCATCTGTTAACCAATAGAATGACTATCAACTACTATCCTGAGGAGTAGTTGATAGCCAAAAGAAAAATGTTCTGATTTGAAGGTTTTTAAAATGTGTAAAACTGAAAAGGAAATGTATATTCACAATTTTTTAGTATATTTAATCTCAAAGAGTGTTATGACATGACTTGGTCTATGTATTGGTGTTAGTGTTTATATAAGCACGATGTTGGACCACATAGTACTAAAATGGTCTGAAGATCTAAATATTTTAAATGAGTTATAATAAAAAAATCAAAATAAATGCACAGGTTGGTAATGAAAATCTGACATTTATATAAACACGTCTTAATGAATGTGTTATTGGGACCAAGTGGATTGTTACAATAATATGCCGTTAAATGTCGTTTATTCGATATCAGTTCTCATTTTATTTGTTTTTTTTGTAGCATTTTAAAATTCTGTTATTTTCTATAAGGAACAAAAAATTATAAAATTTTATATCCAATAGTTTTCATAAAATTATTCCAACCTTGTTTAAGTATTGAAGTGAGTTTTATTTTCAAATTAGCTGAAGTTAAGAATCGCATACACATTTAATTGAAGTAAAAAAGTTAAATTATTATGTTTATAAATATCAACTAAGAATAATTTGCATGTATTGCATAACATTTGACAAAACAGGGTGAAATTTTGGGAAAATTATATAAACTCAATTAAAATAATATTCCATTGTGTAAGTATGTGAATATGAATATTATATTTTATATTAGAGATGAATATGAAATAATCACAAACAAATTTAATTTTAAGTTGAACGACCTTTTGAATCTTTTTATTTGGATTCAGTGATCAAACCTTTTTATTTTTGGCGAGGCCTTTACCGTTGTAACGATACTTAATACTTATTTTGTTTATTTAGACGACCTTAAATCCCAAAATAATCAGCAGAGGATAAAAAATATTGGAATGATAAAAAGTATATATTTCTTTTAAAAAATAGATATAATAGATAGAAGAGAGTAAATTAGATAATTGGGTAAACTAGAAACAAATATTAAAAATCATCATGATTTTGTTTCAGAATTCTCATACAATGAACGTTACTCGGATGAAGGTCACGAAGGAGTAACCCAACTGCTAAAAATTTTTGTAGGTGCCTTAATACGAAGTACATAAAATTATAAGGTTTCCAAATATAAAGGATATTCACATAGTTTTATCGTTGAGGTAAACCAACTAGGTGTTTTAGTACAAATGTTTGGGAATTATTCATTCATCTTGAATAAACTATCGATTAAGAAAATAAGGAAAAAAAAGACAGTTATTGCCTTCAGTTTTAGTTCTTTAAGTTGCAAGCATATGTAAATACCAGTGAGACATAATCAAAATATGGCGATATATAACCATCCTCCAAACTACAGAGCAGTATCTATTTAACCACCCTCGAGTGAAATATTTGAAAAATACTGCAAAACAATTAGATATTTTATCAAGATCACATTAAAGAACAAAATTTTAAAAACATACAACAGCAAACCATACAGACGATACTTGTGTTAATTTTTAAATTAATTACAAAACATGGAGACATTTCGAAAATGATGAATGTCTTCTGTGATTTATTTGTTTTTTAATTCTGCTGGGAGTTAAATGTTGCTGCTTAAATAAGATCATTAGAACATTACCTTTCAATACATCACAGATTCTAGAAGTGAAAGTGAACTCTAAATATCCTTTCACTTAAGGAACTTCTTGAACATTCTTACTTTTATTATTTTTATGATACGTATGTAATTATTATAATTATGAATGTTATGTAATTTGCACCACGATGTCACCTGTGCAAATTATTTCTTCAGTTTAGGAAGTCTCTTGCTGTGAAACTAATTATCTGCAATAAGGTAAGCAGTTATTAATGTGTGATGGAATCACATTATCTGAAAATAAATTCACAAGAAAATTTACAGAAAAAAACACGCTTGAACTCTCTAATTATTATACTCTCTGATTAATACGTCAAGATTCCTCACTAGAAGTTTTTAAGATATTGCGTTTGCTTAAATTTATATGTTCAATTTAACTCTTTATTTTAATGTAATATTTTTGTTTTAATTTTAATAATAGTTATAGAAACAGTCATTTTCCTTACAATTTTACCTGATAAAAGATGAACTCGTTCAGTATGAACTAGTTCATCTTTTACCTATCTTTTGAAGTTAGTTGAAAAATTTGTTATATAATATATAAGTAAAAACGTGTAAAAATATTTCATCAAGTCCATAATATTCGGGATGTCTTTAATTTTCACCTTACTAATTTCAGAGATTGTAGAGTTGGTTAAAAACAAATGAATTAAAAATATTTTGAAGCGTATTTCATTAAATAATATTTGTATTTGAAATTGCAGGTCTAAAATACGAATACCGTAAACTTTATGATGACTTTGACTGAATTGGCGACTATGTCGTTGAAAATTGAAACATAGTTCAGTATGCGAGGTGATGTTGATTCAATAGATCTATATATTTTATATCAAACATAAACCGCTGCTATCTAAGACAATGAATGGTTATGTTAATGTTGTATCTTGTGTTGAATACTACTGTCAAGGGCGATACGTGATCCACGCAGTGCTAGGCGGACAACCGTTACCCAATCCTCTATCTGTTAAGCAAGACCACCTCTCCCATTTAAATCTATGGTTGGACCTTTAGTCTTTTGACATGGTCATCTCAAATTATATTCTATCCTAAACTTGTTTTTCTTTTCTCAATATCCTCTTGAATATACTGAGTATGTAACTGTGTTCTTTCAATCTTATTGTATCTCTATAACAAGCTATGTTAGTGGGAGGACTATAAAACTAAAAGGTTTTATAAAAAATAATCTATTTTATAACTTAAAATTCTGAAATACTAGCCGATTCTGTTATTTAAGGTTTTAAAACTAAAAAAAATATTACAAATTACTTAAAATGTTCCATAATGTTTCATAGATATATATAATATTAACTTTTTATTTATTACCTATACTTATATACTTTTAATTGTATTCAAATTCTAATCTGCCTATAAGAGGTAGGACTTATATAATTCCATATTTATATTAGCACTTAAATAACATTTGTTTGATTTTCTTCTAGTCTTATATTTAGAGTGTTTCTTCTGGGTTGACTGTTATCGTCAAACCACTAATGATCTCTTAAGACGTAGCTTAGTTAAAATTCAAAAAGCTCTCTTAAAAAAGAGAAAAAAAGCAGACAAAGTAGTAGATAAAGGTCACTCTACAATATAAATTAGTGCTGTTCACTTCATATTAAAACAAAGTAACAGGTTACACTAGTAGCTGAGTAAGTTGTACAGTAAAAATACTTTTTTATTGACTTGTAAGCCTTGATTAAATTTAATAATTATTAGAACTAATTATTTGGTTTTTTAATTAAATTCATAAATAATTTTAAACAAATAAAGCTGTTTAGTATCTATACTGCTATTCTCTAGTATAGATAATATATAATATAAACGAACCACTATTTATATACAGAATTATTTGATATAATGTCATCATCAGCCTATTTGGGCCCACAAAGCTTCTCACATGGAGAAGGTTAAAGTATTAATCACCACGCTTGCTAAAGGTGGATTGTGAAGCTTGTCATTTGAAATTATAAGTCCAGGTTTTCTCAGGATGTTTTCCTTTTTGTTGATATAATAAGACTGCCCAAATTTTCTGAGATTGTTAGTTACATTTATGCAACAGCTGAAAGTCTAGAAATTGTTGCGAATGTTTTTAATCGTAGGAATAAATTACAGTGGTCACCCATTATGCAAGTCCATAATAACTTCTTGATTCATTGGACTCGTAAAACTGGTAAATAGTTTGATTAACGTAAAGTAAGGAATAAAATTATGAAGCTGGCAAGTTTATTGACTTCGTTCGTTTTAATGCAATAAACTTAAAAGTTTGCTGTAATTTTTTTCAGATATTATTTTCTTTTATTAGCTTCCTCATGGAATGAGGTTGTATGTACCAACTTTAAGCATTGAAATTATATTATTAGCTCTAAATCTTAAAGAGGAATTAGTTTTTTGACAACTACTTCTGGTTATTTATCACTAAACGAAACAAAAGACCTAACCGACGGCGCATACATACATATTACGTATATAATAATTTTTATCTAGAATGACCTCAAACAGACAGACATGACAGAGGTTGAAGTCCGTTTATGTACCGAAGTTTGTTGTTTCTTTATATATCTTATTCAATTAATAACCCTTAAACCCTTCCAATCCATCTTTCAGTCCCTTAAACTCCAAAACTAAGTATTCATAATCTTTCAACGTTCTACTTTTCCTTGACTTTGGAGATTATGTTGTATTACTTTTCTTAATTAACAAATTTTTTGATACTGCCTGTCTCGGTCAATGCTCTACTTTGTTATTCCTACTTGCCTTGTAAGATATTAGGAAGTAAAGAAGGGCGACCGCTTTTTTACTTCTTTTTAATGACAAAAGATATATAAAAGACTTTTATACTGAAAAAATTAAAACAGTTACAGTAATTAATTATTATTAAAGCCCGAAGTCTTTTAAATATCTTTATGTTTAAGAATATAATTTCAAAGCTTTCAACAAAGGAATTCCAGTTTTGTTATGATTCCAAAGTAATTAAAAACTGCCTATGAATATTAATGACATTCAAATTGTAGTTGTAGATAAATTAAGCTGCTCATATTTATTAGGAAAGCTTATAAGAATGTCAATATTACCATTTTATTTTAATAAAATTTGCCATCAAGGGCCAAGTCGGGTCACGACCAACGTTACAAAATAAGAAACAAGTTTTAAATCCTCTTCCCAAACTTTAAGTTGGAGTAAATCAGTTCTTATTCAGTTTCGTACAAGAACGCACTTAAATTAATATTAAAAAACCATTAGTCCAGATAACTTTACACAGCTGATTGTTCCTGTTCGTATTGTTAGTTGATTTATACGTCAGAAATATGAATACGAATATTTATTTATGGGTGATAAGATAATAGTTCTGACTTGATTGAACTCATTCCTTGTTTAGACGCAGAGTCAAGTGGTTCATATGATGGACCACACGTCGGAGTTAGAGAAAATTAACGTCGGTGGAAACGAAAATGGAAAGAGCGAAACGGAAAAAACTTACAGTGAAGTGGAATCGAGACATTCACCTTTTGCTAGACAGGTTTATTATTTTTAATTGTGTTGTTTATTTTTATTCGGTGATTTTCGATTGTTCGAAGTCGATTCCTTTTGTTCTAACAAATACCTTTAAACTGACTGGCAGTGTCTTAGTAATTAAATATTTTGTTGCTTATAAATTTTTGTTTCATTGATATACGTTTTTCTTAGTTCTTAAATCAAAGTTCTGTGAAAAAATCAAATTAAGTAGAAACAAAAGTGGATTAGCAAATAAACTGAATAAAATATATGTTTATAGTATTTCGTAAGCTCTCTTTAATTTTGATATACATATTAATTTAGATACATTACAAAAATATATTGCAAGGTGTCTAAACTTGGATTAAAATATGTAATGTGATACTGTGATATTATGTGTCTTATCTGGCAGTGTTTGTCAATGTTAAGGAGATTGTCCAAACTGTTTAATAAACATCGTAAAATTTTAATGTGAATGAGAAAAAAAAGAAAGTATTTTTTTTCATTTATTCGTATTAAAAACTTGTCAAATATTCTAATCGAGATAAATAAGAGCAAAATGATAAAGAAATATTTTACAAACGGAGTTAGTTTTTTCGTTACAAATGGGATTTAAAATATGATGAGAATATCAAAGTATCAATCATAGGAATAGTGAACTTCAATTAATTATAGTAATAGCAAAATACGTATCCTTCTTATCAATATATCTAACAAACAATAGTACAGTGAAATTAATTTATTTTAAATCAATGCTTCATGCTTATAGCTCTTAATGATTCGAAATGTTAGTATCCCATACAGGCAATAAATTTAGTATGTAGTGTTTATAACTTATTAATAAATTGTTTAAGCTTTATCAAGTAACCAAACCAATTCAAGGGTAACCAGGATGACTCATTTTAGTTTTAATTTTATGCCTTTGTTTGCAGATGATTTTGTAAGCTTTGAGAATCTATCTTTGAGAGCTTTATCTATATATATATATATATTAAGTTTACTAATTTATTGAATCTTCCTAAGCTTTCTATGTATTCATTTTAATCAACGGATAGCTCTGTCAATTAATTAAACTACGTACTATGTAACTACTTTAAAGTTCAATAAAAAGCCTTCTAGTATTGTTGACGTCAGCATAGTCCTTCGCTCCATTCTTTCATCCTCCCACATTAACACCATACGTGCATTAATAATATAAGTAGAATGAATTGAAACTTATCCTTTTCCAGGCATTTATTTCAACGGGAGCGTTCATGCTGTCGTTTGGAGCTGGTGCCACAGCTGGCTTCTCATCAATTCTTATACCCCAATTGAAGCACGATATGAAAAATCATAATTTCAGCACAGAAATGGAATCATGGGTGGGTAGGTAAAAATTAAATTACTAATTTGCAATTCTATTTAATGTTATATGTTGACGAATTAGTTATTTGAGTGCTTTTAAATAAATAATAAAGATTTTAAATTTTCATATGTGGAAATGTTGTTGAAGTTTATTCTTAAATTTGCAGCGGCCATGGCTTCATTGGCGCTTTTGTTTGGTAACATGATATCGGGATACTTAATGGAAAAAATGGGAAGAAGAGCGTCACAGATTTTGTTGTCTGTCTTTTACATTGGAGGATGGACTATCATTGGATTTGCCGGCAATATCCATTTGATTTTATTTGGACGATTTATAACAGGATTTTGTCAAGGATGGTTAGGTCCATTAGGCCCTGTTTTTGTTGGAGAGATAAGTTCACCGGCATACAGAGGGTTATTTTTGGCTGGTTTATCTTTAAGCATAGCATCGGGGGTCTTTATGTCACATTTATTTGGAACATTTTTACACTGGAGCCATGCGTCTTTCCTTTGTGGAGCCTTCCCTCTTTTTGGATGTATAATTCTTTATTTTGCACCAGAATCACCAGCATGGTTGGCTTCTAAAAACGAAATCGATAGATGCATAAAAGCTTTTCAATGGTATAGAGGAACGAGCGCAGCTATGAAAATGGAACTTGATAAAATGATAGAAGACCAAACTAAGAAGAAGGAAGTGCAAAGTAAACTGAAAACTTTAACAGTGAATATAAAGAAGCCTGAGTTTTGGAAACCCTTGTGTATAATGATTGTGTTTTTCATAGTGACTCAGTTATCAGGTATTAATGTGGTTTGCGCGTACGCAACAGATATAATGGAAGTTATTATAGGAAACAACTCTAACACTTACGCTGCTATGTTAGCTATAGATATATTAAGAGTTATTGCTTTGGTTTCAGCCTGTATTTTACTTAGGAGAAAGGGTAGGAGACCTTTGGCTCTATTTAGTGGAGTTTTTACTACATGTTCTTTAATACTCTTGGCTATTTATTTATATATGTTGGAAAAACGCATCATAAGACACATATCACCGATAATTTCACTCAGTTTGATGGCTATTTATGTTTTTGTTTCCAACTTGGGGATATCACTGTTGCCTTGGAATATGGTTGGTGAATTATTTGCAACTGAAACCAAGGGTTTGGGTTCTGGAATAAGTGTAATGATGACTTCTGTAGCTTTTTTTGGTACCATTAAAACTGCTCCAGCCATGTTTAAAAGTTTTGGTCATCATGGAACTTATTTATTTTATGGTATATCAACTTTATTTGGAACTATATTTCTGTACTTCTACCTTCCGGAAACAAGAGGTAAAACTCTATTACAAATTGCTGAAGAATTTAGATACGGAGACAAAGGAAGAAAAAAAGAAACTACTGAATTGACCAGTGTATAACGGTAAAGTTGTAGTGAATAGGTACTGATTAGCTAACATACTAGCTAGCTCATAAACTAGCAAATTTTTCTCATTTAGACATTAAATGATTTTTAACATATGTAGAATAGGTAATTATCAATAACTTATTCTTCGACGTTAGTTCAAATTGTCACCCGTTTAGTGATTTATGTATTTAATATAATAAGTGATTAGGAAATAGCGTTTGTTATTATCTATATATAAAATTAAGTCAAGAGAGATAACAATGAATGTCACGGGCAGTCTAACAGTATCAAGAAATTTTATCTTCTACTAAATTTACTGTTTTATATCATTCGGCAACGTTTTATAGCTCGATAAACATTTCGGAAATTTGCTTAAATTTTCCAAGCAATGATTAATTATGATGATTCAAGAAAGTTTATGACGCTTGGCGTGTACTTGATTATAAAAAGCGAAGGTCTATTTCACAGTACGTTAGAGACGGACAAGTGGCACGCGTCGTCGCTAAATTACAAACATCTTCCTGTTTTGACACGTGGCTATGACCCATGAAGTACCACTCCATGATTCGCTGACATCTGCAAGAAATTTTTTCGTACTCTAGAAATTCCCACGTTGGAACTTGGAACGCGACATGTTTTTGTCAGAACTAAAAAATCAGGAAACCATCTGGGTAGTGGGTATTCTATATTTAGTGACTCTTAATAAATGAAAGTGTAGAAAGACCTTTACGTAATTTTTTTGAAGCTTAAGAAGTTTTAGATGTTTATTATTTTAGGAACAATATTTAAAACTACGTATTACACCAACTACGAAATATTTAAGTAAATTACATGTGTATATTACGTAAGGTTTGCGTCAATTTAATATCGCAATTTGTTATCGCTATTACATATTTGTCTCTAATTGTACTTAAAATTGTGTTTGTGATCTCTTTCTGTAGTTTTTAAATGTTATATTGTCTATGGTATTTCTAGTAAATCATTATTCTAATGTTTTTTTAATGCAAATAAATAGCTAATAACTATCCTATATTAGAGGCTTATTTTGAACCAAACCAAACGAGGATTTGTAAAGAACGTGCCTCTTTACATTTACTTTTGAGTAGTTCCTGTGCATTCATTTGTTTATTATTAACGAAATGCATATCATATCATGATTTTTTGGTTGATGGAAACGGAACGAATATTTAATATCACACAATAGGACACGTGGCGGAAACTGTACACGTGTTATCAATTAGGCAGGAATGTTATAAAAAAATGACTACAAAATAAGCTTCACCCTTAAGGGGGTGGAGTCGAAGCATAAAGAATTGTACTGACCAATATTTTGATATCATTTGAAATACATTTGCCATATTAACAAAATGATTTTATGAGTTCTTATTTTACACAAAAGTGAATCTTTACATTGTTGTATTATTTATTATACTAACATTCAATTACGTAATCACTATTGATAAATGTAATGGAAAATAAATCTGTCTTCACCCAGTGTTTGGTTTTATTTTACAGGAAATAATGCGTAATTCTAGATGTATATCCTTGTGTATCAAGGATTAAGTGTGTGAATGCAGAAGTAATTAATTTATTATATATATGTAGATGTTTATAACGAAATGGTTCAGAAAGGTGAACTTGCCGGGCCCCTAAACCTGTTTAAGAAACGATATTGGGTTATTCAATTAAGATTTTATAGAAAAAAGGTTTCAAAATAAAAATAAAATACATTTGATGACTATTTCACTTTGCCTAGTAATAAAGTAATTTGTTATCTTTTTGTTTAACTGTTTGATAAAGATAACTAGTATTATTATGAAATACTTTTAACACTATGTATTTATTATTTTAACTTGTTACAATGTTGTGTTTAAATTGTATATATAACAATAATTAATGAATTAACTGATGCATGGACCACAATTGTAGCGACATTTGGAGGAGATATGGTTGCCCTGCTTGCAATATGTTCGGAATTCCGGTATGGTATGGGGTGGTTTAACATTTAAATAATTTACTATACGGTTGTAACAAAAAACACTCCTCTCTTTTAAGGTCATATGTTTGAAAATGTCTTGTTCGTGGGTTTGTTATTGATTTCAATGAAAACAAGTTTTCGGTTCTATATGTCCTGATTATTTGAAACAAGTAAGTAAGTATTATATTTGAAATAAGTAATAAGTCTGAACATGCTTTTAACATGATAAATATTAGAATATAATATAGTAAATGAGTAACTCTCATAGACGTTTCATTTATATAGATAGTAGGTATTTGCCTTAAATTTTATAATATTATTTTTAAATATATGTAAATCTTCTAAAGCGAGACAGAATTTTTCAAATTGTATCATGTCAATTTATTGTATATAATCCATTGTCTTTCTTCCTTCTTGTTTTAAATATATTTATAACTTGTGCTAGCTATATCTCAATTTGCTATTTTATACTTGTTTTTGTAGCATATTTTCATAAGTCATAAAATTAACATGACAGACGGTTTCTATTTCTATTCGCAATTATATAATTCTACACGTGGTACACACGAGCGAAGATCAACTTAATACTTACTATGCACCATAGACCTTTGACATTCAATTCCAAAGCATTAACATAAAATCAAAATCTTAATGTATAATATCTCATTCCGACAGTTATCATTTTATATTAAAATAATTATATTGTTCTGTTATTGCCATTAATGTTCTCAATACATGAGTTATAACCTGATAAAGATTTAACTGCTTGTTATAGTGTAAAGTAGGCGATAGAGTATGTAAATTATTATGACAACAAAATTACATCGACAAAGATAGAGCATTTATATTAAAACTGTGTACTTTGTTGAAGTAAGTGAAAAGCTCGGACAACTTTATATTTTACTACGTGGATGATTTTTTTAAAGAGTTATTTAAACTAGAAGGTTTATATGCAATTAATTCAAGGAGTTTTGCGTTTATAGCTAGCGGCAAATAATCAATACAAAGGACAAAGATATGTTTAATAAAGATTTTGTATTTACACAATATAAACAGTGATATCGTTTCATTGTAAGTTAACAAAGATTAATAATTTATGTTAATGGAGCTCAATATTAGATAAAGGCATTAGGTTTCACACGGAGACAGAAAAGTTTAAATTTAGGAAATGCCTTTTAATTCTATATTTTTAAATGCTCATTTAAGAGAACGATTTATAATCAAAGAGTTATATTATTTTAGAATTTAGATGAGACGAAATATTACAAGAAAATTAAACTTGCGTAAAGAGATATACGAAATTTACTCAACTCTTTTTTCATATTGAAAATATTTTTCGTGCAAGAGAAATGTATTTAGATTAGAACATATACCGTTTTTGTTGCATTTAAAAATATATCAAGTCATTGATGTTGCTACTTTTAATGGATATGTAAAATGCATATATGTTGTAAAGGTACAAAGTCGGACTGTTAATACATATTAAATATAAACACATTACACGTTCTGCTGTGTGGTGTTATTACGAATAATCAAGAATTACTGACTTGTTTACACTTTGGGCTAAACTGATTTATCTCATTCTTAATTTGATAGTATACAGTTTATTTATATGAATTCATAAAGAAATAGCATTATACATTATGTGGTTAACATTAATATAAAGCTGAACTGTACTTCTTAAAACATCTTAATTGCTTTTATTACTAAATGAAATACTAAAACAGTTTGTATTAAAAGACAATATAATACAGTTTTATATTATATTATTTTAAGTTCGTAAAAGTTTTAGTCTAGTCATGTGGTTCGGTTTAAAATAAATCAACACCGAAAGATTTGAAACGAATTAATGTAATTGTAAAGCATATGCCACCATGACTTTTGGCTTCAGTTAATTTAGCGTTTTTGTTTGCAGCACCAGATGGGCTTCGTACACCGTATGGCGGAGTCTGGAGATCACTGTCTCTTAGATTATCTGTTACGCTAAAAAATACTTAAGTATCCTACCTAAGTGTGTTTGTATCCATAGATACTCTTATTATTATAAATGATATAATGATAAAATGTATTTTTAAAACGTTCAAACCTGTATGAAATATAAATGGGAGGACTTTTTAAGATTAATTTTACCTTTCATTATCTAAAATAGCATTAAATATTGTATATCTTACAAACAAATACTATCTTAATTAAGAAGAAAACCTATTTCTTTATATTTCTAATTGTGTGCTACATAAGACTTCGATATTTCTAGTAAAGTTTTGAATGTCAATTTATTTGATAATTAGATTATAAACTGATCCACCTAATTGTTAAGAATTCTGTTCGATACAATCGTGTCAATGAAGTGCTTCATCAAGGCAATGAACTGATAGCTTATCAATGTCCAGTGTCATTGAGACTAAATAAAATTTAAAATATTATTAATTATTTGTCAACTCTTTCAAATAATCTCCTGATTAAACATGATCATTGAAAGATTACAGTTAATTTGTACGTAAAATAAATAGGTTTCATCGTTAATATATAGATTATAGAAATAGTTATTTTTATATTCCGGTTATTTATTGTAATTTTTTTATTATTCACAATTAAAGATCTTTTTTCTATGAACACTATTGGACCTGGAATATTATATATATATATATTTCGATCTCATATGTTAATTATGGAACAAAATTTAACAACAGCAATGAAGCAAACAATAAAACATGCGTGAAATATAAATCAATTATATTATAATAAATGTACTCTATATTTACCAATACCTTTTTATACTATATAGAACAGATCTTTTTAATTTATTCTCAAAGGTTCTTGCGTCTGTAGCCTTGAGCTTTTGGGGATATTATTCTTAGCTAAGAAGGAGCTGCATAAAGGGCATTATAAGCATAGCACACAGAGATTATAAGTCATCTTAATCTGAACACGTGGACTTGCAACGATATTTTTTTGCGTTCCCATGAACTCTGCGACAATAGAGCGACCTCGATGAAAGACGCCAGAGCTACGCAAGAATAAGTATTACAACAATGGGGTTGCTTCTTTGACTTTAATATAAGAGGATGCGGGATCTTGATACTGGTTTGTTTCTGTTATGTTTTATATAATAATTTGTTTAAAATTATATGGAGGTTCTACCTTAACATACTTACATTCAATTAAAATACTAGTTAACAACAGATAGGATTCGTAAAATTTTTTGAAACTGTAATTATTATAAGATTACAAGTGCAGACAATTAAAATGGATCAAAAATATCATTGACATATATATACTTTATCATATATATGTATGATTTTAATATCTGCTGGCGATAATCTTACACATCATTTAATTACGTAACTTTAGATAGATAAATGTACCTATATTTAAAGTATCAAGACTGCATGAGCTAGCAACAACACCTTAAATAAAAAAAGGACATAGCGTCTCGTAACGGACATTTTGGTGCATCGATCTTTCTTCATTCTATAGTTACGCCAAAAAAGATTTATATTCCCACGAATATAGTATTTATACATATCAAGCTTAGCTTTTGTGAACTTAAATTATCAATGTGGTAATGAAATATGTATATATACATGTATGTATGTATATATATATATATATATATGTATGTACATAATATCATACGTTCATTAGTCATTTTGGTAATATATAAAACATCAGAATTATTTTTGAAACATGTAGTCATAATGAGATCTCAGATTTAAATGAAAGAAATATTTTCGGATTATTACGCGAATTTTTTTTTTTAAACTACATACTCCAGACGTATCGGTTACTTTGCAGCAAGCGTGATCACGGGCAGATGAGATCGCTGTTGCTTTCCGGATTACTACGCGTATTTTTCCAAAATATTAGTTTCATTTACATGTAGTTATATTTCAACCAGACTTGTATTTTAGGAGCTGATTATATATATTTTTCTCTCTTATAAAACCTAATATATCATCTAAAAATTAACTAATAAAACATACTAAAGGATGATTACACGATTAAGAAATACATGAAGAATAAAACGTAGACTGAGATCTAAAATAATAGATTTTTTTTTGTACCAGACAGACCTGTTATCTAATGATAAATTTTATCCGATAGATAATAATGTAATTTTGAACCAAAGTTAAAACAGAAATCAAAACGACTAGTCATGATACACCAAAAGATTAAATGAAAATTTTTAAATCTAAAGAGCTCAAAAATATTAATCACACTGAACACGGCCTAGCGAATGAAGCGGAAAATGCTTAAATGGAATCCCAAATAGCGAGACGTTGCAACCGTAAAATATGATTTAATGTTTAAAAAAAATAAAGTTATTAAAATTCTTACCGTCCCGGAAACAGGATATATGTGGAGAGATGGAACCTATTTACAAATATTGGGATTTTTAAAATTCTTGTATTTAGCTGTACAGAATGTGAAAAAACGTTTTACTTTAAACGTAGAACAATTGCGAAAAGTTACGAAGAAGATAATGTCTTTCATAATGATGCTGTCTTCTTTAATTATGAAAGAAAACTTAAAAATGAAATGGATCGGATTTAGGGTTACTATAAATTATTTATAAAGTCATATAAAAAATACCGAAATTAGTAGAAAAGATTATGCACTGACGTTGAACGGTTCTTTGCATCCGAAATTCTTTTCAATCTCTCCCTAGAATCTTTTTTTTTAAGGGTAACGGCAACGCATTACAATCACAATACAACCGCCGCCCTTAACGGCCACGGGACTGGTTCTACAATTTCGGTTATCTTTCAAGCCATGATTAGTTTGAATTTAATTTAACTATAAAATGAGTTAGTTCCTTAATAATTGATTCTGCATATTTTTTGTTAAGAACGCTGTGCTTTGTGCTGAAGAACACTCTGTGCTTTACAGGAATGAAATAGATTAAAGTTAGTTTAAAAATATATATGTATGTACATATTTTTAGCACAATAAAAGAAAGAATTAAACAAGTTCGTATAAATTCTATTAAACTGTGGTTTATTTCATAACGCTCAGTTTGTTTGTGGCACCGACCTCGCGGTCTTTTCAAACAACGTTTTAAGTAGGTCATTTAAAGTTGAACAGTTTTGCTGCATTACCATAGGGGTTTGTTTTAAGGGGTTGGCATTCAGATGTGTCGTTAATGGTGTGATTAAGATTATTGAATATCTCAAATTAGGTGAAACAGGGTATAAGATAACAAAAAAATAATTAATAAAGCATTTAATTTATTACGTTAAAATTATTCTAACATCACATAATTTTCAATTCAAGGCACAGTTTGTATTTTATAATAGTTTGTAATTCGGTGCCTCTATTATATTTATTTACACTAACTAATATGAGCATAAAAAGACAAATTGATTATTATAAATACAATAAGTTAAATTTAATACTAGTGGACTTAATAACAATTATCAATGACATTTATATTAAATTTTTATTTTAAGATAACTGTGATAGATAAACTATTATAGGCTAAGTTATCATATATATTATAAGCTGTTATTTTTCCAATGACCGTTACAGAATGGAACACCTTGCGCCCGTTTCGAGTGTACTCTTTGGCGACGACAGCTGTATGTTTTTACTTTTTTCACATAGTTACATAATATTTACATCAAATTTATTTTAATGGAATTACTTTACAAATTTTAGGATCAAGTGCTGCTTTTAGGAATAGGTCGCGCCTGTCTAGTTTTCTCTTGCCACCATTTAAGAGTCTCTTCGAATTGTTCACGATCTTCTGGAGTAACTTGTATGTCTGGTAGTTCCTTTTTAAGGTCGACCTCGTTGTAGTGATGATCTAAATATTCACTTTCTTCCTTGAATTTATATTGATTATGTGACAGCATCAAATCTGGATTGATTGCTTCTAATGGCAGCTGTGAATCTTCTTCAAAGTTGCGATGAATATTTTGTATTGTTTCAGCATATTTAACTTCAAAATCTCCATCATTCAATGCAGCTTCTGGTTCACAATAGTTTTGTTCAGGAATAACTGTGAATTGTTCAGCTGAGTTAGGAAATGGAAAGTGTGTTTCCAAAACATGAGAGTGTATTTCCTCCGCTCCAAGAAGGTCAGATGAGGGAGTAAGTGGGTTTCTAGATTCATCTTCCTCGTATAAGTGTGGCGTGGAAACTAATTGAAAAGTTTCAGAAGGTAAGTCCATATATTGCTGAGTTGGGAGTCGATGAAGGGAACTGTCCAAATCATCTTCCTCCATATCTTCATCATCAAGAGCTGGTGAATTTAGGGAATAATAACTTCTTTCCTGGCTGTTGTCTCTAGGAGATGAAGATGCTGGTGATGGAAATGATTCCATTGATGGTCGTGACATATTTTCTTTATCTCCATGCCCTATATTAAGAAGATTCTCTAGATTTCTAATATATTCTACAGCCATACGCAGTGTTTCAACTTTACTAAGCTTTTTATTAGGGCCTCTATTCGAATTCGCGTTTTCGAAAGCTGCAGCGACCTCGTCAGGTATATGTCGCCGTAAAGCAGCAAAACCGTCGTTAACTTGACGTACACGATTCCTTTCCCGCGCATTTCTTCTCGCTACCGCTAGTGGTGTAGGGGTACGTGTAGATTCATCAGGAATATTTTCACGTAGCTTAGGACGTTTAGCTAAGACAATATTATTTGGTTCTGAAGCACTCACTAGCGACGTCACTGACACTGTGTTTTGGGATTGATGTTTTTGTTTCTTTCTCAAAATTATGATTTCACGACGGACGTTATCGTTATTGCTTATATTTACAGAATTATTCACAGATTCTTGGAGCACCTGCTGTTTGAGCGGAGAATTACGGAACACAACAACACCTATGGAACTCATTTTCGTTGAGTTTCTTCACATAACTGTTCACTTGTGATTAGTGGTAGTTTGTTAAATCACGTTATACTTAGGATACTGTTAGGTGGCGTCAGGGCGCCGGCCGCGATAGGAATGGCGCGTGCCGAGTTGCACCTGGGGTGGCTCGCGGCTCGCGGGGGGATAAACAGGGGTAGGTACTTACGTTTACTAGCACATGCTTGTAGGGCGGAATGGGGAAGCGTTGATGTTCTATGATGGCTGTTCATTTTTAAAAGTGAATCTTTTGAGAAAAATCTTATTTACTCATTTTTGTTTTAATTGGTGATAATTTTTAAGGTATATAAATAAAAATGAAATTATTAATTATTTCATATGTATTCATTTATTTATAAAAGGATCTTCTTTTCTTTTTTTTATTACATTTCCTTTAGTTTATTACTTATTTATCAAGTGGTTGCTGATGTGAAAACTTTGTGAACCTTGACGTTAAGTTGCTCCGCGGGTTACAGAGGACAATAATTTCATGGGGTGTCGCACCCAACTACAATCGTGTATGTGTGAATGGCACACACATACATTGCCATTTTTAGATGAAATGTGTAGAGACATGCGAAATAACGGGCGCAGAGCCGTTCGCGTGTACAAAATGTAATTTCTAAAGCGCATACGCATGAGTTAATTCATTTCAAGAAAACAGTTTATAAAAAACTTTAAATTCCTAAAATTCTTTGGTGTCATATCTTACTTAATTAACGTAAAAATTTATATAGTCTACTAGCTTTTACGGAAATAAAACAAACTCCTACAATAAATTTAAGATTAATTTTAAAACATATATTAAATACTGATCCAAATTAACTTTAGTACAACATGGAAAAAATGTTTTATTACAACTATTTACTTAGTCCAAGAGATATGAATTAATTGCTTCTTCTAACACTTATTGTGTATGTGTGTGTGTACGCCCACGACAGCTGCGCCTGCGCTTCTTTGTGTGATGGCACGCGCCGATCTATGACCATTCTTTAATAGCTATTTCACATATCAAACGTATTGGTTGATACAAAAATAATCCTTCTGTCTGATTGTCTAAGGTCGATTTTGTAATAATGATGAAAACCATTGTACGTTTGTATAAAAGGACAGGGAAAGGGTTTTAGTAAACGGTTTTTTCGAAAACAATAATTATTAATGGTTTTGATTTGGTTTTAAGGTAAATGATATCAAGGCTTTTGATTACTGTGTAATTTTACTGTTATGTAGAATTATACAATTTTAGAGGAACTAAGAAGAGCAATAAAAATCTTGCGTTATGTAAACATTTTATTTATTTTCTCAGTCATGATTATTACGATCATATAATATTTCAAGAGATTGTCATGTTAAGAAAACTCTCTTTTTAGATAACATCTCGGAGTAAGGATTGTAACAAAACTGTATTTCAAAAATTGTTAAAATAATAGCAGTGATAAATTTCTTTACTTAAGTTACTTAAATATTTTTGGTTCATCACTGAATAAGTTATAATATTTGTAAAAAAACAAACCGACAAAATCAATTATACCTAACTGTTATGAATTTCACAATTTAAATTTAAATTCTTTATTTAATTGATTTGTACGAGTAAATAAATTATAGTATTTTATTCTTCAAATGAATCCCATAATTGTAAAAGACCCAAAATTTGTAATACCAGAATAAAATACAATTTGATCGAGACTGGAAATAATAAAATGAGCCTCACTTATCATATTTGGTCAGGCTTTAATAATTTCCCTTGTATTAAATAAATAAGTGCGCCTTTATGTATCTTAATGCAATATCGACTGACAACAAAATTAAGTCGAAATAGTTTTCACTGCCTCAATGGTATCTATATGTTTTTCTCATAATAAATGGATTTTAATATTTCAGGGATTTTTTATTTTGCTATATTTTCATATCGGAATTCAATATATAAAATAAAAAATGTTTATGACATAGTCTTAAAAACCAAATATTATGTATCCTTTAAGCTGATTACGCTTTTAGAGTCTTCCTAATACAAGGGCATCCTGTAACACAAGATGAAAGTTTTTTCGCGGTAAGGTGAGCGCCGCCATGTTGCGAACATGTGTCACTGATTATCTATATTTAGTTCAAGCTCTTAACATATGCGAAGGTGTAACGAAGGGGAAGGTTGAGTCTGAGTGATTGCAACCCTTTTCATCAACTATTAAGTTAATAGTCATAAGTGTATGAAGTAAAGAATTTAAGGTAATAAATTTTTTTCATCACAAAAACTACAAAATATACAAATAAATAATCTTCGTATTCATTCATTCAAAAATATCATCTTCAATTTCTTTAAAGTAACTAAATTCAATAAAATCCTCGAGCACCATTAAAAGCAATACATTTTCGAGATTCATTTGAAGGTCGGCTCACTCAAGTTCAAATAAGAATAAAGTCAAACAAGATCATGAATGAAAATAAAACTAAATCCTAACCTGTGCTTTCAAGTCAGTTAACAGCTGTGTTTTGTATAGACCAGTTACTGCAACCTATCATACTTGTACATAGACGGCCAGACGGTATTATTTCTAATTAGAATAAAAGGGAACCTTCAACTTGAATGGTAAATAAGGTCACCGTAGGCTGCATCTAGAGAACTAGGAGTCTGTATTATGCATGGGGACTTGAAAGGGCCTAATATCCGGCGCGGGCTGTAGGGTGAGGAAGTTTGGAGATTTTTTTACTATATAGGCATCAAATTTAATATTATTTAGAACCAGATCGAGTCAGAATTAATTACCATTGATGTTACATGAGATACGAATGGGTAGGTTTGTACAAAACAGAAGATTGATGTTATAAATTATTTACAATTTGAATTTAAATATATATATATATATTTTTAATTTAAATAATTATTCTTTCAATTGAAAAAAATATAATTTAAAAGTAATTTGTTCATAGACTGGCAAGATTTAAAACAGAAATTCTCAGACTTAAATATAAAGCAATTGAAATAAACGAACAAATAACTTCCCATGGTAGTCCGTTCCCTTTCAACAATATCTGGAGCAAAAATAACAATATACTGCTTTCAACAGTGGTCCAGACACAAAACGCTTTTGAAAATCATTATTTCTCTCCAGACGAACAAAACTTAGCCCCTTGGAAACTTGCATTGGGATTTCAATGTTTTTACTCGGCAATTTTGCTATTATTTTTTAAAATCTTCTTAGTCACTCCAATTTCTTTCTTATGATAAGGGACTTAAGTGTCATCTCTGTTTTTTTATATTGTGGTGAGTTCTAGTGTTTTTTTTTATTTTAATGGCACAATCCGTAACAACTACAGCTTTCAGACAAACATTTTCAACAATAAAATTAATTTATTGAGATGTTCATTAACACCGATTGTCTCTATAAATTATACAAATTTTAGCCAACATGAAAACATTATCTCAGTACTATTATTATTAGGTTTTACTCCAATCACCGAAAAAATATAAAGTGCGGCAGATGTTTGGGATCCCTCCATACCCACACATAGATGTTGATATTCGGTCCCTCTTAGTCGTAGTAAATTATTGGAAAGCAAGAAAGAGAGAGCATATTATATTAGGGGATGAAGAGGACCACGTGGCTATTTTGTTACACACAGCCGCTATAAAACCGTAGGTACATCATTTTATTGATCTCGGAGCGAAATCTAAACTATTGCTGCCTGTATATAAACCCATTCCGATATTAATGCTATGGGAAGTTTAGATTATATTCTACTTAATTTGTGGACGTGTTCGTACACTTTGCATAATTCATGGAAATAACGGTCAGTCTTCGTTTCGATATTACAAAATAACCGTATAATTTCTTAAGTAGCATGTATTGACGCAACGTAATTATTAATACCAGTCGCACTAGTCGATTAATTAAATTAGAATAATCATACATCGAAATTAATGACATTATAATTTATTTGGGGTTAATGTTGTAAGTATTGTTTAAAACGGGCATTAACTGTGGCATGATAACATCCATTTATTTGTTGTTAACAATTTGTAAGAATAACAATCTGGTCATATTACCACTAATACTGTCGTCAAGCGCCACCCACGCACTCCATTTTGTTTTTTAACTTACCTTAAATGTTATTTCCTGTTAGAAAATCAAACAGAGACATTATTGACATTGTTTTTTATTTTAAGGTCTTAATGCATATAGCATTTCTTATGCTTATCATATTCTGTCTAATGATTTGTGAAGAATTGTAATAAATTAAGAGATTTTGATTTATTACACACAATAATCAGGTTATTAGTACTGCACAGTTAGATCGAGGAATACTTACTTTTAATATAGAGGCAAAAACACAATTCTTTGTTTCCTTACTAAAGTCTTAAATAATTTTTTAATATTTTTTAAAATGTATTAGGTACCTCATTGTATTAGCTGGTATAGACGGTAATAAGTTTTTAATAGTCCAATGCAAAAAGATCCTTAATATCTTGTTGGGGATGAGTGATGGATTTGAAACGACCTTCGTTGTTTCCGATGACGCAAAATTATAGTTTTAGATGTCAAATTACGATTTGTATATTATATTGTAATGATATAACGCGAAATTAGTATTTTTGGTGGTCCCATTTGTCATTCTGCGCTACTGATTCGGTTGGTTAGTAAATTTATCTGTTCATCGGATGGAGTTTAGGGGAAATATATCAAGTTATGTGAAATTTTCGGACGGTCATCGGGGTGACGGGGCGTGTTAGATGATAATCTGCATTTTTCTATAGTTTTTATTTTATAGCCAGGTTATATTCGTCTATTAGATTTTTTATGAGGCCCAAAATATGTTTTGGTACTGTAATTTATATTGCACGAATTATAAAAAATAGATTTATTTTTTCTGACAATAAACAAAAATATAATCAATAGTCATGTAGCTACTTGTGGAGATTAAGTTAATAATTATAGTCTATACAAAGTAAATGGTACGTGAAAAAATGGACTTGTTCATTGCAAAATATTTTTGATTGATATAACAATATAGTGTCTTTTGAGTAAAACAAAACTTAGATTAGATCTGACGTAAAAACTAAAGATCTCCTTGGTCACTTTGATTTACGAGACATCGTTTTGGGGACGATCTGCCGCACAATTAAAATATTTAAACAACCCTCGGTGGGTGGTGGCGACAGTTCTCACGAGCCTATTAAATATAATTTTACTACCGACCCCTCACCGCACGGGATGATAATAAACATTTTCATCTTAGTCTGTTACATTTTCTTTCGCAATTAAACATTTAATTTTATATATATGTCTGAAGATATGTAAAGCGGAAGTACTATTTAAAGTATTTTAAATTATAATACTTGATCTGTTTTTTTTTTGCGGTTTTTTGCTGGGCTTAGAAACGAGAACGTTCGGTATCCTTTGACATGTTTTACGGCCTGCGGTAGCTTTAGTATTGCTTCCGTGTGGAACCATCCACTAATTTTTTCTTATCTATACCGTTTTGTTTTGCGATTCTATTCTATAAGTTACAAAATTTCTCTTCCCATTTGGTATGCAAATACAATGTCATATTTTTATTTTAATAATGATCAAATTATAGTAGGTACTATGGCTATTGTCACTGTAATTAATTGATAATACCCAAAAATCGTTACTGTCAACAAGATATTGTGATAAATAAAATATATACAACTCGGAATGCTTTGTCAGCGTGATGCGAAAGAGATTGGTCCTTTTCAAAGGGTTTTGATAAAATGTCAGTTAATACTCAGCAGGACAGGCCTACTGAGATCGTAGAATATCGGTATGGGAGCCATTTCATGCTGTAGATAGAGTGACATAAATTTTTATTGAAAATAATTTCAATATAAATAAAATTTTATACATATATTATTAGCATATTTTGTGTCCTTTCAAAACTATAAATATTTTATGTGATTGAATGATAGCTACTGAGTTTTCGATTTAATATAATAGAGATAGGTTAATAAATTTTACTCACAAGAACGTTGTGGTACTTTTTATTATTTTTTATATTAAACATAATGACAAAAAAAAAACTCCAGAAATGAGAAATTTTAGGCTGTTATTAAAGAAAATTACATGCAAAGATGATATAAAGTTTTAATAAGATATTAGATGATATAAGATTTAAATAAGATATTAGGAGACAGAGACTATATATTTAATAGAACGAAATTAAATAAATTTCACTAATAAACAAGTCGTGTCGATTTGCTACAATGGAATACTTTGAAAGCCTTAAAGACTCATATTTACTGTGCTCTAAAGGAATCCACATGTTTTTCAATACTGAAACAATACATGTGTTTCACATTATTATATTTTTGCTTTTAAATAGATTATTTATTGTAGTTGACTTCTAAAAGGCTTTTATATGTTTTAGAAGATTTTTGGGCTAAAATATTTCAATGTGGTGCTTTATTTCATTTTTATTTAATTATAATATATAAATTGATATATTCAGAATTGAGATAAAAAATTATTATGGGAAGTCAAAATTCATGCAAATTACGAATGGCTATTACTTTTAAAGTAAATTTAGATGCATATAACCGGCATAACTTTTTCAATCTACAATCCCCACATTATTGAAGAATATTTAAACTTTTGGTAAGTGGCGCATAATATTATGAAATAATATTTTGGGATATCAGAGCACCGAAAAGTATTGGTAATAGATAGTAGGGGCTTGACAAAAGCAGTCTTTGAATTTCTGCAAATAAATTTAGACAATTAAAAAAAATACTTTTGACTTATGAATATCAAAAATATACATACTACATACTTCCATATAATTTAGACAAAACAATTGTTCTCTTACTATAACTTAATTTATGTTTCACAAATTACACGAGTGCTTTGAAGAAAGGGATGGTTATTATTCAAAATAAGAAAATATAAAGAACCATTTCGCTACTATCGTTATTAAGGATGTGACAAATGCGGCGCGACTCTTTGTCGGCCTCTAATGAGACCGTGGGGACTCGAGACAAATTTATCTCGTAAATAATCTACAGATCGATCTGCATTTAATTTATTATCTATATCGATATCATTACTCATTCATGTTATTACATAACTTATTCATATAGTTATAATGTGAATTATGATTGGTGTCGTCTATATTTTTTCTCCGTTCTCAGGCTTGCCTCTAGTTAATAAAGTCATTCTACATTTTTTACGCGACAACAGTAGAGATATTGCTTTTAGTGTACGATTACCTTTTTCTATCAAGGTACAATTTTTCTTAATTTTTTATTAGTTCTCTCTAGTTACGTCTGAAACGTGACAGTATTTTTTTTTTAAATAAAATCTTTATGTGGGGAAAACAACGTGTATTATACTTAGAGTGAATAAGACATGAAATAGCCTTACTTTTAATCATGTTTATTAAATGGAGTATCGCATTAACCATGTTCTTAACCAGCCCCTGAGCGCCTGATAAGTCGGTGCGGATTTTAAAACGAGAAACCTTTTCAAGTTATATTAATATTTCAAGTACGTTTAAAATCTCACTCCTGTAGTGATTGTCGGGCTTTTTGTCGGCTGCCTGTTTAATGATCAGATATATTACACCTCATTTCTTATTACAACTTCGTATAAATTAAATGTATCGTCTATTTCATTAAATCCGATAATCGTAATGACGACTTGACCTTAATCACTGCATCGCGGATTGAACTGATATCGATAAAACGGAAAGAATTCATTTTATAATTCCATTCATTATCTTTCCTCTTCATGAAACGTAAATGAAAAGTTTGATACGAAATTAAATTCTAGTTACATATTAGAAATAAAGAATCTTTGGTTTTATTCCCGTTTAAATCACAGTTTATGTTTGTAATACTTTGAAAACGTGTCTCTATTTTGGTTTATACATGCATAGCTAAACGTAAAAGCTCATGATTAAATTTTGTAATACATATTTGTCTTCTTAATAAATTAATAATAATTATTATCAAATTTGGAATTTCATTTATTTTGTCCGGGACTTATTTCATTTGATTAGGATATTTACTCAATTTACGGAAAATGTTGCTCCAGTGATTAAGATATTTCACGAATGATAAAGAGGATTCAAAACAAATTTATCACAACACAAAATTTCCTATGTGAATATTTGTACCTTAAAACCACATCCTTAATAGAAACAATGGGTTTTTTAAATGATATGTATAAAACATTTTATTAAAAAATGACTATAAGCAAATTTTTTTGTATCTAAAAACATTGTCGGCAAAATTATAACCATCCAATTTAGATAAATGCCGGTAAAACTTCTGTCACCGTTCGGCATGTTAGCAGGTTGTTAACAACATTGCCCGATCATTATTTACCAAGACGCAGATAAGGAATACAAACAAAGATTTTGGACCACTTTTTGAGATTTAGCAAAATTTTTTTACTATTTCACCTGTTTCGTGAGTTCTAATAAACATTTATCAAGTGGATCTTAGGAAGACTTATGGTATATTTAAACAATTTATGGCTGTGGCAAAACAAGGGATATCACAGATAAGCCTCTTGTATAGAGATAAGGTTGATGCCTAAAACATATTTAGGTGTATGTATATTTTTGTGTATCGCTTTTGAGTTTTGAATATATTTATAAATTACTCGTAATCACATTAATATTATTTGTTATACTATTTTAAATATTTAATGAGATATAATGTTCTATATTTTAATATAATTGCATATTGAATGTCCTCGGTTGCATACGAATTGTATGATTGGCGTATTTGTATTTTTTAATATTTTTGTTTTGAATTGATGTTTTTTCGCTAAATAAAGGGGAAGATTTATGAATTAGATTCTATTGTAAAGTCAGGAGATAAATTTTTATAGTTTATCATTTTATTGTTTAATATAAAAATATCTACAATTTAAGCTATTCATTGAACTTGCATGTTGATAATGTATTAGTTTTGATATTTTTATTTCTTGTCTCAATAATATAATTGATATAGACCGGTTTGATTTATTACCATGAAATCTATGAATATAAAAGATGTTCCATTTATATGAGTTGTTTTAATAGTATCTAACCCTCTTGACCCACAGTAGCTATTCCACATTCGTCTTGTCTGCAAGTCACTGCAGCAAAAAATAACTTAATACGTTCTTTTATGTATCGATTTCAATAGTAATATAATATTATTTTGTTGACCGTAGCGCGCTTTGACGTCTTAATCCAACCCAATCAAGAAAATTAGTTATTGGGTTACTTTGCCAATTATTTACAAATCGTTGATTCCTGATGTCTGTATCATTAGTATGCGATGATTTGAGGTAGGTCAGTTATACCGTTTACCTAATTATTAATGGTTTTTATAAGCGTATCGTGTTTTTTTATATGGAAATATTTATAATATTATTCATTAATTTGATTTTAATTTTTATTTTCATGTTCAAAACATTCCCGGATTACATTTTTATTATTTATGTAAAACCTCTTTTCTTTATGAATAATTAATAAGGTGATTGTGTGCAAAAGAGTAAAAATAAAAAATGAACATATAATCTACATTGATAACATACGAATAGTTTGAACCGACGACCTATTGCTTTTATTCGTTTCGTTTTTTTTTAATCACTAATGGCATCCGAGTGATGACCAGCATTCGATAGTTGCTATAGAGCCATTATTAATAAATACTCCAACCGCCTTGTTATCTATACGTATCCTTTCAATCCATCCGAACTATTGTTTTTGAATCACTTTTTTTTATATTGATATGGTTATTTTTTTCGATGGGTGTAACGATAAAAAGTGATTTGTTCTCGATATCTCCTGATGCCGCGGGCTCGTGATGCGTATATCATTCGACGGTTTTATCCTTTGTATGTAAATGTTTTATTATAGTTACTTATCCATTTACATCTGAAATATATTTAACAATTAAAATCCCATAATTCTTTATAAAAAGCCATAACTAAGACTATTTACTGTATTGTTTGAAATATTCTAACAAGTACATTGTGTGCAGAAATCTTATTTCTAATAATACAGGATTTCGCTAAGTAGCAGATAAAATGTTATTGGTTTTATGGGGACTGTTGTAGCTGTAGTAAACGTTGGGTAATATTTTTCCTTTAAAAGAGATATCTTGGAGGATCGACCACATTTTAAGAATTTAATGGTTCTTAAATTTAATATCTAGCATTGTGACATTTTATTAAGACATATTTAAGTGAAGTAGGCACTTAATGGTATATCTTTATATGTATCGTTCTTAGGAGTAGTTTCTTATATTAAGGTTGTTACTTGATATTGCTTTGCAGGTTTGAAATATATATATTTTTAATTTATATCTTGTTAATTAAAACACTTAAATTATCTGTGTGTAAAATATAGAAGACATGAACAGGGTTAAAATAAGAAGAAGTGTGTTTAGAAATAAAGGAAAAGTTTTGGTAATGTTATGGCTTAAATAAATATTGCTATGATGTGCTTCGTCACTCTTTATACTGAATTTTTACTTAAAATCTATGCTTACCTTTATGTTATGCTAATATAAAATCTAATATTTGTCTAAATCCATTTTGATGGAAACAAAATGTAACGAATCAATTGTAGCCTGTGTGTATCGATTATCGTTTCAGACGCCGTATGATTGATAATATCTTTGTTTAAAAGCATCAGAAATTAATAGAGATGTTTGTTTTAAAATGCGGCGCCGCGGGCGTCTAAAATATACAACTGTGTAATGAGGTGTTTTGTGTTGTAAAGGTGCGTGCACAATGAATTATACAACAATAATTAAAATAAAATTTTCTCGACTTTATTTTATATAAATTAATCAACTTACTTTATTATAACTTATGGATCTATTTATCTCTTGAAATTACTGTTGTAATCTCGACTGGGTTACTATTTACTTTGAGTACATGTAGTATAAGTTTGATTTGGATTATTCCATGCGCTTTAGTTAAGGATATTCGAAGTCTGGTAAACGAACGAATACTTTATAAGATATAAAAATTATCATTCACAATTGACTTTTCTAATTTTGTTATTTTAGTATTCTTTTTTATAAATTCTAACTATCATTAATATTCAATTATATAAAATTTTCTGAATTTATTTACTTCCTTGTGTAGTCTCTCTTTTTTCGCCTCCGATTTGTTTATCTATTCATTTATAGCCAATACGTATTGTGTTAATACCACTCTATCACCATTTTGCCTAAAGCTGTGAGGTACAGTCGACATCAAAAGCTTTAATTATTAAAAACTTATAATATATATACAAATGTACTAAGTTTGCACATTTTGATAGCTGTTATCATACAGTAAAAAGCTTTGCTTCTTTCAATATTAGTCCTAATTTAAGAATGTTTATGATTAATGACAATTGAATTAGTCGAATCGAATGAACTCACTGAATAATATTGTGATAAACAAAGCAATAATATAATTTATGTCCCAAATTAAAATTTACATTTCTGTATGTTAATACCTTTCTGATTGTATCTCATCATTAAATAACCGATGAGATTTGGTTATCAATATTTATATATTATATATAATGTATTTTCTTCGGACAGCTCTCATTTATTTTAATAGAATAATTAACTAGATAATTTGAATATTATCGTTACTGTATCAGAGGCTTCGATGTTCACTTATTGCTTAAACGTTATTTATTATTTGAAATATGTTTTGTTTATTTGATTTTATTCCGTGAGAAAAATATCTGTAACACCTTGACTTCTTTTAATTTTTATATACATGTATAAGATGCGTTTTTGTAAGTGGTTTTCAAATCTTAACACTTTGGAATGAAGATTGTTCGTTACGTAGATTACTTAGATAGGAGATTTTATTTAATTTATAGTTAGAAGACATATATTTCCATCATTATAAAAGTCTAACAAGTGAGAGATCTTACACTCGAACTACAAAATTAGTCTAAGAGCCTTTAACAAAAAGTTTATCATTCCAATTAAGTCTAATAATAGGTTCGAGCGTGGAGTATGTTAAAAAGACAAATTCCTCTACAATACAATAGCAGGTTCTCTATATTAATAGACCGTCGGTAGCCACGCACAAGCAAAATATATGATTAACACAAAAGTGATACGTAATAAGCGATATTGGGACCTGTTCGGGAATTTATGGATATGTTACAAAGCAGGTTTGTATGCATTATGGTAATGCTACAAATAGTAGACTATTGCCATAAGCCATTGAAAATATGCGGGCTTAGATCTCTTTGGATGAAGCTTAGTTGGTAAAACTTGCGTCAAAAGTTTTTACATATATATTATATCTTTTCCTTGTACCTCCAAGTCTAATTAGTTTTCTGATAAATCGAAGATTGACAACATAAAACCAGGGCTGATAATACTTTGTTTAATAATAGGAAGAGACTAATTATTATAAATATTAAGTGTATTGACTTTCAATTTATATTGGTTATAAATATATATTATCTTTCTTATTCCGCACCATATAAAAAGACTAAGAATCGCTTCTTATTTCTGTAACATTTAAGAACATACCTATTCAATGTCTTTTAATTAACCAACAGAGCGATCTAGCACGTGACCGTAGTATCAAGCAGTATCACTTTGTACCTCCTCTAAGGATTCGTTTGAATTCATTACGTTTATCCGATATGGTTTATCCGATTGTAAAACCAATATCTTAATGAGCTTCAAGTAGGGGTAATTTTCATTAAATCGATCCCCTTTACTGAATATTATATATTAAAAAAAGATTCAATTTAAAATTTATAACATGTCTAAGTGTATATACGTATATAATATTTTCGTTTATAAGATGGTATCTTTTAATTTTCATGTCAGGTTATGTTGTGATCTCCTTATCGAGAGTGTCATTAACAATATTACCACTTTATGGCACATAATAATGATTGACATTAACTCTATTCAGTCAAGAATTATCATCTTGTGGTCAATAGCTGTAAATGATACAATAATTATTATATTACGTACCGACCTTTATACTTATGGTTTCAAAAAACTATTAATTATCTTTAAATAACCAATTCTTCTGCTCTCTCTAAGTACGTCTGTTATTTCAGCGTGTCAGCTGTCTAAGGTGGTTTTTGTATTACTATAGCACTTACAAATATAATTATTTAGTTTTATCTCGTTATAAATACACAGAAGCGATTGTAAATAACTTCCCAGTGACACGGGTTGTAATTGGTTGCGCTTCAACATCGATCAGACGATAAAAGTTATTGCTAAACGAAACTCTAGATAACGCTATTTATTTTGCTGATATATTATGTGCAGTTCAAATAAACGAACAAAATGTATGATTATTGTTCTTTGAAAATAACGAATGTCACATATTTTTCTGCCTTTAATTATTGAGTATATCATATTTTTTTGTCAAATATATAACGTTGAAATTGTGTTTGTTTCGTATCATATTTCTTTTCATTTAAAATTTAAATGTCTTAATTTAAATATACTAATTGAGTATATTGTAAGTGCTTTTTTTTCGTAGACAAGAAGTTTTGGATTTGTGGGTTTTATTATGAAACATTGAAATAAAAATAAAAATATAATTAACCATCAAAACAGAACTAACAAGACTGAAAAGAGACATAATATATTTTTTTTATTAATACTATATTACTTATTTTTAAAGCTGCTTTAAAAAGATAAAAATTCTTTGATCGATCCTCGTAAAATATAAAATACTTAATTTCATCGGCGAAGCCTAATCATCCTTTCCAGGTTTGGTTATTGCAAAAAGTCAATCTAACCTTGCACTTGCAATACCTAATGATGAGTATCCGCCAATTAAGGTGCGTATGCGCAGCGAGTGCTACAAAAACTTGCCAGCGAGGCGCTACCGAACTTAATTGGATTCAGTTATTGACTGTACAATATAGTATTTAATAGGTATTCGAAGGTCACTCTTGTTTCTACTATTCTTCAATATTGGACGAGAATAGCTAAGGAATGTCATTTATATAAGTGTAGGTAGATTTTATCACGTATTTATTTATTGAAGAACCTATGAATTATGTAGGTACTATCAAAATGTTTTTACTCCTTAGTTACATTTTTAAACGGATATTATCATTACTTATACTTATCAGGACGATATTTTAAAAATTAAATATTAATTTTGAAAGTCAAACTCAGGACTTGTGGTTAACGTCACAATTGACACGTTAAGTGTGAGAAGAAAATTGCAATAAAGGCATAACGGTTTGTCGACTGCATCGTGAATCAATTTTATAAAAATTGTGTTCCACGTTTAAATTCATCTGAGCGTGTTATAAAACTATCTTAAATAATAAAGATCAACACCCTAGTACAATATACATTCATATATATATATATAACTCATAAAGCACATGTAAAATTAAGTTAGTAATTAGGTTTCATAAACAGGTTGTATCGGCGCGTGGCAAGATCAGTTACAGTCAGCTCTATCAGCATAAAAATTGTAAGAAGCTAAGAAAAATGTATGAAATTATGACCAAATTTATAACATAAACATTTTTATAAGAAGTTTGTGTATTAAAATGTTCAATAAAAAATGTAAAATCTTATTTGAAATTGCCAAGTTAAATAATTGCTTAGTGTAATTGTGTAATTAATCTTTAGTAATAAATTATTAGTGTTATTATCTAATAGGTACTAAATATTACACATTGTGAGATTTACGAATAGTGTTCCGATATTCTTTTTAGACTTGCTATGTTTATTCAATTTGGTACATTATTCAACTTTGTTAAAACACTTTTAATTCCATTCATACATTAGTAGTCAACGTAAAAACTAATTGCTGAAATCCTTTATTGACAGTAAATTCTATTTTTATAATATTATCATTATTTTTATGTTTTAAGATAAGTTGGAGTACTTGAATATGCATGAACAATTTTCATAAATTATTGAGATGCCTCTACAAAATAGTTAAATAAAGTAGAATACAAAGTAGCGTGCGTTGCAGATAAAAATAATTTATTCAAGATCGATTTATGCCATTATGAGTCGAAAATGGATTTTGTGTTATTTAGTTAACTCAGCGAGTGTATTTTTATGACTTTATGTACTAAAAATCAAGCCGTTGAATAGGTATAAGCGAAACACCTGGTTTCAGGTATGTGTCATTAAAAAGCGTTCTTGTTTTATTTACTAATAAACAATCTCAAATCTAGCAATCAGACTGAACGTTTCGGTAGTTATAATGTACTAAAATAATGAGGTGAAATAATTTCTTTACTTTACTGAAATTCTAGGTGTAACATCGAAAGGAAATTGTTTAGATAATTATTGCTGGTTTGTTGTTATATATATTCAAATTAAAGTCACTAATGATTAAAAGTGACGCAAAGTAATGTATGAGTATTGTCTGTTAATCGATTTTTTAAATTTATCTGGTAGATTTAGTAGTTCCATTTATAATAACAAAACAGATACAAACGAGAACACTTTATTTTTTCCGTACAAAGCGAATTCATTTATTTCTTAATAAGCGGTGCAAGTGTCCTTTGCTGGTTTAATTAAGAAGTTGTGAAACGAAGATATCGTTTACAATCTGCATAGGTATTTGAATTTTAATCACGATTATTTATGGCGGTTTTATTTTGTCAGGTACTTTAAACGCGATTGGTCTATCATTTAATGGGATAAATATTCCATCCAAAATATTTGAATTGATATCGTCGTCACATGTTATCTATGTTTAAAATGGTTTCAAGATGAAATGAATATATAAAGTCGATTCATATCCATTAATATCAGAAACGCTGAATATAATAAAAATATAATTGGTATTAAAGTATAACACTCCACGTTGTTATCATCATTTTAGAACTATTTCAAGTTAACTTGACTTGGCTTTTTCTACCAATATTCCTGAAACATAGGCAATTTTGTATTTAGACAAGGTTGCATCAATGATGACTTGTTTATCGAACCCAAGAATGAGTAAAAAATGGAATCTTGTGTGTCCAAGAAGGCCATTCAGGAATTTGTTGACAAGCAATTAAAGACTGGATGGGTATGCGCACTTGATCAAAGAGGACGAATTTTGTGCTTATCTTTTTACTCAATATTTTGAGTTATAACAAAAACTTTAGCGAATTAGATTCATGTAGTCTCATTTGAGATCTTAATAGCTCTTGCACATTAATCCAGATAATGGATATACATTTATATTCCTTATAACAAGACTTACAATACTAAAATTAAAGTTAATGTTTCTTTTTACCAATATTTATTTTTCTCACCGTATGAATTAAAGATTATTATTGATGCTGTATAATTTTGTCATGAATTGTCTTCCAGCATCAGAATTTTCGATCAAGCTCACTAAGATATTGTTAAAAAAGCTCCCAATTATTTCAATAATTCTACTTTATTGTCATTGAAAACGTAAAGAACAACAACATCGACGGATTTAAGGGCGCAATTAACGTTTTTGTTCCCTTAAAATAATTATCTGACAATAAAATTAAAATAATACAATTAACTGTAGTTGAAAGGAGCTTGGAAAACATTTTATTTAATTGGAAATGTACTGTAATTTTTTGTTCCTTAAAATTCAATCAATAAATGGCACTAAATAGAATATCAAGTAAGTGAAGCAAATAAAAGGTAAGTGATTTTAAGGTATTTTTATTTTATACATCGGTAAATAAACTACATTATTAATTATAATAAGGACGAACAACCGGCTGATTGCAATTTTAATTGTTGGGATAAGTACACCTTAACTATCTTCTAACCTAAAATGAAAGTAATATTTTTCGGATCACTACGCGTATTTTATTACTTAAAAAACTACGTACTTCCGACGTTTCGGTTACTTTGCAGCAACCGTGTTCACGGACAGACGAGATATCTGAGTACTCGCGAAAGTGTTAAATATCTTCTAACCTGTAATTGAGTCGCCGATACTAACACTGCTTAATTTAGGTGAATAGCAATTTTCTAAAATTTTGCTTTAAGCTTAAGTGCATTGCTATTTTGAATACGATTTAATTTTTTGTGCCAATCTTGTAGTGCCAAAGTGCCAGTGTACAGTTAAAGATATCAATAGTAGTTACAAAAGTTTATATCTGATAGAATACGTGATCCCACTAGCCTTAACTAGGTCTCAGATAGGTTCGTACTCATAATTTAAGAATTTTTTAATTAAATATTCTTTAAATCGAATAGCGTTTTTCCTTCAAAAAACTCATTAAAGATGAAGTTTCTTGTTCACAAGACTTAAATGATATGTATGCGCACTGAAAAATATTAGCATCTAGTTGAGAGCAGCTGTTATCAGTTCTTCAAATGGTGAAAATTTTTTTGCAGACGATTAAGCCGTTGAAATAAGTTTATCTAAAAAGTTTCGATCGGGTTCAACCTTTGGACAAAAATGAATGTGTTATGTAAGTAGGACCTATACCCATATACCCATGTTGCCTTTATCAGTTTTAATTTTGGTGTGAATTTAAATCTATAATTTGGATGGATGTAAATTATAGTACTAATAAGAACTAATTCTGTAAATTATAGTATACTTACAAAAATATACTTCTGTATATCTTTGTGTGAATCTATTAACTCCTTGACCACTTTTTTTAAATAAAGTTGCGAAAATACACATGCATTTCATTAGTTGTAAGTAAGGTATTAATGCTTTACAATAAGTTTTATTTATACTTGACTTCTATTTGTTGTATCAAGGTTGGGTTTAAAGAAAAAGAAGAAGTTCCTTAAGTGTATCATCTTCAATCAACATGATAGACGCGCCTATATGCGGAGATGTTGCCTTCGCAATTATTAATAATTAAAACTATTATTTTCACCAGACGGTTAATCTCAAAATAATTAATATGGTAACAAACAAGGCTGCGTACCCGTGTTATTACAGGGTTTTGTAATGTAGGAGATAGACGAGTTCTACTGACTGAGTGATGAAGACTCGCGTTTCATATATTAATATTAGTGAATATAAAAAAAATGTGATTATAATTAAACGTATTTTCTTTAAATTTGCCTTTAGAATCAACTCTAAGGTCACAAAAACAAAAACAGGCTAAAATTATAACTTTAAAATTATTATAAATGCGGTCGCGGTGTTTGTTTTTTCGTGTAGCAATTATAAATATTCTAGACGTTAGTACATAGGTATTATTTGTAGACAATAATAAAATTAACATGTTTAATGTAATGAATTTCCATAAAGTATTTAGTTTTTAGTTTTAAGAGTTTGTTGAATAAAACTTTTTCTTTGCCATTATGTGTAAATTATTTTTTTTGCCAATAAAAATTACAAACACTTTTATTTATTTTATTCGTCTTAATGAATTTTGTTATCGTTCGTTCTGTACCTCATATTTTTTGTACAGCAAAATTTAGACTTAATGTTTATAAGATAATGTAAACAAAAATAAACATAACTAAGATTAAACTGATCGAATTTTCTACAAATAATAAAATGCAAGTAGAGTTTTAGGTTCTTGTAAGCCACTTAATAACGTCATTCGCGTTTTACTTTAAGTTATTGATCGATTTAAATTTCCATGTGATTTCTTACACGACATAATCCTTAAAGCAATCCCAGTAATGAACTGCGGTTATCCTGTTCTTAGACATCCATGTGATATAATGTTGAATATTGATTGACGGCTACATCCATTTAACCGCTAAGTAATAGGCTTAAAAGCAGTATAAATATAATAAATATATTAATAATAGTTACTAATTTTGTAATAATATTCAAGGAACCCCTTAAATTTTTAAAATAAAAAATACAACCCCGTGTTTGAGAGCTAATCAACTAAATTTATGTTATTGGGTTTGAATATTCGCTGGACTGGTAATGGGAATTGGCGCCTGAGACACATAATTATATCATTTCTGCCATTCCGACTCCTCCTATATTTCACACATGCGAAATATATCCATAACGACTTGAGGTTACCACCCACAAGATATTTCTACCGTCTAAGTATCTAGTTGTTCCAACTACCATGATAAATGAATCGTGACAGTTCAAACAATCGGATACGTCAAATTTTAGCGTATAGCCTATAGCGATTGTTATATCGCTAATAGTTTGATCTCATTTAGTACTGACTGATGGTCATAATGATGAGCGATAAAAAATATTTAGGGGTTCATTTATAACCAAGGCGGTGCGAATGAAAAAAGCACATTATTCCATTTTGAATCTTATAATAACAAAAACTTCCATAAAAGGGAAACAATAATCGACAAAAGTTTAATAAATATTATACTGGCTTTAAGATACATATTAAATATATCATGAGTCGATTAATTGTCGTCATTTCCTTGTGTTTACAACATTCAATCAATCGGGAGGAAATCACAAAATAGCCTGTTAATATATCCGCTATCAATCTCGTGAAAAACATTAAAACATGATAAAAAATTGCAAATCAAGAAGAAATACTACAAGGAGTGAGAAATGAAATAGGTTTTTAACAAATTTATTTTTTATATTATATGTTTATATTCGATTAATCCTACTAATACTATAAACGCGAAATGTTATGTGTTACATCTACATATATGGATGTTTGGAAGTATGTGTGTATGGATGTTGCTCTTTCATTCAAAAAATACAACACTATGGATTACACTGACACTTTCCATAGTAGCCTGGACTAAATCGTAATCTAAATTTATTCCGGAATTAAGTGTAATTTGCCTGGGATTAGGACATAATATTTATTTTTATGAAGTCGCGTGACACAGGTTACATTTGTCAATGGCCGGTAGGATACCATTTCTGTTGTATCAATACATTTTAAACATTTTCTTTTGACCCCTATTTCGAAAGTCCCATGGATGGTGTTATATGCAAATATTAGTTTCTTGTAAATTCCTCAGATATTTTGATACAATGTGTTGTACTCTTCATATTTGTCTTATGTAATCCTTAATTACAGCGTATTTGAAAAAAATAATCTGTATACATAATTTGTATATAGAAGACGTCAAATTTGATCTAAACAAAAAGACTCAATCGCCGTAGGTACAAATGCAAATACGCCACACAAATCTCGTCCACCCAAGGAGCGGTAAGCCTGCGGCGGCGTACCAATTTTACAGTTAATATATTTGCACTGATTGCCGGGACACTCGTATTTATTTACAGACTGTACTTTAAACGACATGAGAAGGTTATTATTACGTTTAATGCAAATTTATTGCGTTTGCATGTAATTGCAGAACAGTTTTGCGTGGAGGCACTATTTTTGTTCTTATTACAGACGTTTCGTCCAAATGGATATCAGTTAAAAGACTAAATAATATAAACAGTTTGAAAAATCTGTTGTATTATTTATAATGGATATTATCAATCTTATAATATTAATGTAGAGAAAAACAATTTTATACTATAGTAATATCAATGTTATGTATAGTAAGAGAGACAGGATTCATGAATCATCACAGAAGATATTTCTTTAAGGGTTTGTGAAACTAAGTCTATATATATCAAAAACACTTGATCGTTAAATTATAAGAAAATAAGTCAGTGGGAATTTTTGTTACTCCCTCAGTGAAATTTTCCTGAGCCAACTGTCATATAAATTATTTACTAAAATAATTATATTGAAATTTATAAGTACGTTCTGGGCATAACATCCGAGTCCGCCGGCGATGCTGCGGAAGGCAGCTAGCTAGATTTATATAAATCAATAGTAATCTCAAAATATTCTCACTACATTCATAATATACAAATCACGAGAGGTTTTCCGGTGTTCAGAATGAGGGCGGATACATAAACAGCTTTTTGTTCTGTCGGTAAGTCACAGCTTTCGGCTAATGAGCGGATAGAAAGGCGGTTGGTTGCGAAATTTTGGTTTCGTTTTCATATACAGATTTTGGTTGTGCCAATTTGAGGAAACATTTCTGATATTAAACAAAAACCTAAAAATAAAAGACTTATGTATCTCACAAAAAATTTAAGCCATACGTATGAACACCATAAATACCTACGTTTGTTCCAACAAGATAATTCTAATGAGATTTACAGATTTCAACTATAGGATTTGGTATAAGCAAAGTGAACAAATTTCTACTTTAGCTTGAGTTTGAACATTTTGACAAATATTTTGATTAATATTAGATTATCGCATTACTTTAGCAGCTTTTGTTGTTATTAACCTGAACACAAAAATGAATTTTAAAACGTAATTTAATTCCTAAAACTTTGAAAAACATTGATTTCTATTGATTTTTGTATTTGTTTAAAATATTTTTTCCACTGCATTAAATACAATGGTTATAAAATGTTATATTAATAATAATACAGAGGGTAAGATCAAGCGACGCGTGGCCGACAGGTGCTCCAACCCTCCACTGACGAGGTTGACTTGCGAGTGATTGTTTATCTGAATAAAGCAAAAAAAATTATCAAAAATATAAGTACACAAAATGTGTTTACAACAGCAGAATAAATATAATTATATAACAACATGTACAAATAAAAGGAAAAACAAAAGAAATAAAAGGCTTTATGTATACATGTTTTCGATATGTACGAGTATGTGTTCAACGATTGTATGATATGAATAATTTATTGCTCAAACAATATTTTTGCTTGGTTGGGCATGAAAAATTGCTTAAAATACGGTTCAGAAGTCATAACATTATCGTGTCCGTAATAATATACCTGTCAAATCATTAGTAATAATAATAATAATCACAACTTTTATTATGCACCCTGCGCAAAACAGAACAATAAAAACCGGCCACCATATCCATTACTATACATAATTGTACAAGATGAGATTTGACAAAACTAAGAAAAATGTTTGAGCTCCTTTAAACTGGGAATTTCAATACATTTACAGTTATATCATAGATCATTTTAGGCTGGTGGATGCTTGTGCAACGTGCGTTCGCGTGTCGCGAGGGCGCAGGACAGGTGTGATACACCCCTTATTTGAGGGAATTTGAGGCCATTCGAATAACTATACAGTACACGTCGTAATATTGAGGGTGACCATGAGTTTTTTCAGCATCTGGATCTCTATTACCTTTATTCGCTATTTATTGAGAGATTTAACATATTATATCAGTTATTCTTCTGAAGCTTATTTTGTCTAAACAAATTAAAATTTAAGTTAAAATAAAATTTTACAGTAGTATCATGTTTAGTTTTCCAATGCTATGAATTCACTACAGTTACATAATAAAAATACAAATTATTAGAAAATACCAAGCATCATAAAATTTTTATGTATAATCATATCCCATTTCTTTTTAAGAATTTTAAGTTATATTATTACAATCAATAACTCTTTCGTGTAAATGATGGATCACCGACCATCGGCTAAACAGTACAAGCGTTACTTATCGAATGCAAATAAAACGTGTTTTATATGAATAAATCCAACCCTCGATAAAAATATAATTTATAAGTGGTCAGAGCGTGTGCTTTATGTTTGCTTGCTGCCACGAATTACCAGTTCAGTACGATATATGTTACGTCATATGAACTCTCTTTAACCACTATTTAATTTAGTTTGTAAATATGAAGAATTCGTTAATTTATTCTTAAGAACAAATCTTCTATTAGATCTAAATATTTTTCGTTATATGTAAAGACTACTAGTTTTATATATAGCAGGTACTTTTTATATTCCCTGTATTTACTTTCCAAACCTCACTTCATATTTGGCATATTTAAATGACTGAAGTAACGATTTCTTGTCAAATGTTTTTCGTTACAAAGAATATCATTCTTGATAAAAATCAGATCTGCTGTAATCTTTGCAATGTTTGGACATTTCGACCGCACCAAGAATTGAAATGCATTGTTAGTTTTTTTAACCTCAGTTACTCATCTTTTGTTCGTGATAGCGGGATATTGAAAGCAAGTCCATAGATGATGCTTCGATATAATTCCTACTTTTCAACACTATTGTATACGCTTTGATCGGTGATCTTCTATTGAAAACTATCCACGGGATCTTTATCAATAAAAGTGATACCCGAAATGTTATTTGTTACACAAATCTGTGTTATTTTCATTGGTTTTACGGCCGCTTTTTGTTTATTTGAAACTATTTATTTAGCGAAAGGTACTTAATGTTCAGTTATTGTATTTAAATGTTTCTGTTATGTCCTAATATTTTAATTATCTAAATGACCAAAGAGTATTTCGGTATTTTGTGTGTAGAGAATGTAATAGGAATTCCAAATGGTAGATATATTCATAATAATAATGGAAGATAGTTATATTTTCTCATATAATTGACACGATGCGGTCTACGCCAATAAAGTTATGATATAGTTAAAACGATCAATATGACCCAGTAGGTGGTAAAATCCGATTACGAATAATGAGAAGAGTTGAGTTCGCGTGCCAATTATTGACGTAATTATTTCGAAAATATTACCATCCTTTGTAATATTTAACAGTTTAAAGTCGCCATATTTTTAATCACCCGTCGCGACCACTGTTTATAGAGTCCTGCACATAATTGATTCTGAACGTTTTTTCACACTTTTACGATATACATGTGGCAATACCATGTCTGAGCCGTTTATTATCTGTGCTTGTAATAAAATTAAGTACATGTATTTGTGCACATTTTACATGATTGGAGCTGGCAACCCGAAAATAATTCGCATTAATGGCGAGTAAATCCTGGCAGAAATTGATGGGATAATCTTTGCTTTAAGTGCCTAATTAGTACTTATAACTTGTAATTTTTCCCTTCAAAATGTCTACTATAATTTAAAACGATATATGTAGTGACGGAAAGGAATTAAAAATACACATATTATATGACAATTATAAAATAATTTTGTTATATGATTTTTTTTAAATCACTAAGTGATTAATGTTAAAGAAAAAAAATATGACATGCACAGTTAAATTTATGCTTTCATTTCCATAAACAATCCAATACATGCGTGTAGATACGCGTACCTCTATGGAAATTAATGAAGGTTTCATTTTCATAGCTACAATTCAATAATTGGGTTATTATTCATATACGTTTCTATATTTAAATTTAATTTTTATCTATAAAAATAATATTTTAAAACAACACGGTTATATTGTAGAGTGTAGGATACGGTAATATTGTTATCTCGTTGCGTGTCTTTTCACGCTGAATTTAAATATAGCCACATTTATCATGAGTTCTGAAATGTGATGCGATTATTCTCACTACGGCTATTAGCAGAAAGGAATCCATTTATTTCAATAATCAATTAATTAGTTCTTACACCCAGATACGATGAAGCGAGTTTTGGAGTTCCGTATTTAAATCTCTTGTAGGTATAAGTTAGTTCCTATGTTATGTTGAAATTAATTTTATGAAACCCTTATGGGTGGAAATAAAATAAATACTAAGTCTTGAAAACATGAGTAATGATATCGTATTATAAATACTAAATAACTTTTACACAAACTTTACCACAGACAAATATTATAAGCAATGTTTTAATCGGCGTATTAATATCTGGTTATAATTAATGCAATCGTATGTTACCTCAGTGACAGATCAGAACGCTCTACTTCCAATTTGAGCAAAAGTAAGCTAAATTAGCTTTACCGCTTGACAAAATGATGAAAATAATCTACATTCAAATTAAGAAATTGAGGGTTGTCCTTTTAATATAACATTTTTAATTGAAATTTTGCCTAATATTCAAATTATTCAAAGATTCATTTAAAGGTACGGAACCTTTAAATAAGCAGTGCTAAATTTAAAGCTGTCTCCCGTTCTTTTAATTAACAGCGAATTAAAATGAAAAATATCCTCGCACTCAGCTCTAATGAGCCTTATAATATGTAAAATATTTTTACTCAATATTGAGAATTCATCCTTAAAGCACGATACGTTATTTATTGTTAAAGAACTCATCAGTGTTTTTCCTTTTGTTAAATAAATGAAATATTTCTTACGTTGAGAATTTTTCACTTTTGTTATCTGTAAAATTAAGAGTAGATAGTATTTTCTAATGTTATTTAGTTAATTATTTAGATAGCATTTTTGTTTATATTGCATGCTTCTTTGCTTTGTAAGCATTAAAAAGGAAAAGTTAATATCTCTTGCGAAATCACATTTCGATAGGAAGGCAAGAAAATGAAAAAAGAAATCAAATAACTGCTGTCTCTCATAAATTAAATTTCACACCTTTGTTTCAGCTACAAAAATATTCATTAAAAATCTTATCCCAACATTATTTAAATACCAACCGAAGCCTTAATAGTTCTAGAACCTTTTATTTTTCTTGTAATTGCTCTAAAGTACGTAAAAACAAGTCGTGAGGGCCAGAAGCAATGTTAGGAATACAGGGATTTCGCTTTAAGTAGGTCTTTTCTATATTAACCTGTCTCACAAGTAATGGATAGGGAATTTCACGCTTCAAAGGTCAGTTTAAATTAATTTATACATTAAAAAGACAAGTGGTTGGCGGCCGGCGTAAATATTGTTGATCCGATCAAGTTACGTATCATATTAATGTGTCTGCTGAATAATTTATAAAAATGTTTACTTATTACTGCGAAAAGCTGGTTTAAAATATACGTCTTAAGTTAATAAGCAGTGTCATTTTGGATCAGTGGGTATGTAATATTAATCTCTTGCAGCGATCAAACCCATTTCCAATGTTATAAATTGTTTGATATGAATTTAATTGCATTTAACATCCTGTAGTTTTTTAACGGAAGGAAAAACTAAAATTATGAAAGTATACTTTCATTAATTTAATTTTATTACTAACAATAAAAGCTATATGCTGAATCAGTTTCCAACATGCAAAGTATTGATATAACAGAAGCACCGGATAGGGTTGAGTTTTTGCCCATTTCTGCAAAAGGCTTTATGATTGACGGATACTTAAGATGTTTACAGACAAAATAAGACCGAATATCGAACGGAAGCAAAGATATTGACCCTTTGAGACCAAACAATGAGAATAAAAATAGAAGGAACGCGTGGTAACACATCTGCCGGTCACTATCGAATAAATCTAATAAAATAATATTTTTATTTTGATTACGTTAGGCAGATGGTGGAACGATACACACTTTTTAAATTTGGACAACTATTTAAATTACTGTCCACGGTAGAAAACTTTTAACTTAATTATATCACTTTATTAATCAAGAACATATGAAAGTTTCATAAGATAAAATAAATAAAACCTATTGCAATTTTCTTTTCTTGTGTGTCACATACATACCAGAAGAAGTTATACATTTGATTTACAAAATTTCGTTAATATTATATGTTCTTTATTGTTTGTAACCGTGTGTATTAAGACTAAGGGGTTCAAGTCGCTAGTCATTGACCAATATCGACTGTTCTACATTATCTACTAACTGGCCGATACAAGGTGCGATACTATTTATCTCATGGTGTTTTACTAACAATGAAAGATAATAACGTTAAGTTAAAATCGTTATTGATAATGTTTTAAAGCCTTTTTTTGGACAGAAAAGGGTTAAAACTGGTCTAGCAGATTAAGTTCTTTATATCACCCCATATTATGGTATACATTATCTAATAGGGATAACAAAGTAGTTTTAAATTAAGTATTTAATAGTTCAATTAATTTTGTTGATATAAAGATAAAAAGCTAAAACCATTTCTCGTGTCAATATTTTTTTTTTAAGTTTACCTATGAAAGACGTAGCTCTGGAAAGTATAAAAGTAAATCGATTTAACGCGTCACTAACATTAAGACGCGCCGCCTGCCGACACAAATGCAATTTGACAAATAATAGACACTAATAAATAAAATTAACATTCTAGTATACAATGCCTACATACCACAAAGCAGTTAAGGCAAACCTGTATATTACTTAAAGAAACACGTTGCCGACTTTAGCTGTGTAGATTTTTTTTTTATAATTCGTAAGCCATACTTTTATATTCCACCAGTTTATTGTTTCAATAGTAGTTAATAGATTTTTATTTTATATTTTATATTATAGTGGCTTAGAGCGTCAGGATTTTTGAACGGTAATTTTAAAATTATACAAATTGTAACTATTACTTCATCTAATAATAAAAGGATAAAATCATCAGAAGCCATAATATATATTTTAAAATAAGACAAATAAAATATTTAAATATTACCTGAATATCCCAAATAAAACTGTATATTGATATAAATCCTTAACGCTTCGACACATTTGACCACGCGTCAAGTTATGATCGTTATAAAATACCTTTCTTTGTCGTCCTTCACAATGGACGCCTAACTTGACTTCGAACAAAGGCGCTATATCGACGGCTTCACAACGAGCCGGTAAAATATATCGGCTGTGGGATGATGTAAATCAATATTGATGATCGCTTAAATCATATCCCGTCTGAAGCTGCTACTGACCTGATATATGTAACGATTGAATTAAAGCTTTCGTTTGTTAAGCTCAAGTCTGTCACACATCGCCAACATTAATTCATATGATTTGTTCTTATTAGTTATATCATTAAAACTTCTTAAGAGCGCAAGGTATTGTGATAAAATGTTTGAGGTACGAATTTATGTATTATGTAATAATGTTTACATACGCAATCTAAATCTGAAAACCGACAAAAAGCCTTCCGCTCAATTTCCCTTAAAACGTCAAATGTTTGCTTTCGAGAAGGATTTTAAAATTCAACAACTTTTTGTAAGTATTCCTTGGATTATCTTATGCAAAGCGGACAACCGTATCGGTGAAACGTTAACGCAAACGTCCGAGCCTGGTTTACTTTTGAAATCTATAGATTGCATTTATTCTGTTTGGAGTTTACATGAAGTTCTGCGTTCGATTCGACGTGGATCTCGCTACAATGGATAGTATTTGATTGCTTCATTATGCGAGATCGGAGTTCATTGTATATCATTTTGCATGTTATATCTGTTCGTATCCTAATTTAATCATCTTGAGGATTGGACCACCGGGATAAGCTTGTATTGGGTGGCCTTTGTGATTGAACATTCAGTGACAGCTATTTGTTTTTTAGAGGTAATTTATATAAAAAAGATTATATGAAATTTAATAGAACTTGCAAATATAATATTTTGCTATTATCGTTATATTTGGTTTATGTGTTTAAATTTTTGTTATCATAAAGTTAAAATCTTCTTAATTTATAATAAATGCTCATTACCTTATATAATGCATTTATTTATTTATTCTGAAGAAATTGGTCAGTCATGTTTTATTGCCAAGATAAGTTCGTATAATATAAATATTTAATGAATCTTAAGAGATATTAATCAGTATATATCACGAATTATGTATTTTATACCGTTACCGATTTAATTAATGCATATAATTAATACAGAATTTATCGTGATTTGAAAACGACAGTTGAAATTTTATTAGCTTTTTTCCCATCAATGTCGTTGGTAAAAAATAGAAATTTTAATTTTCTTAGCTTTTTTTATTTTCTTTCACATCAGAATATATATGATTTTGAAGAAATTTTTTTTTTTACTATTATTTTATTTTATTTAAAACTAAATATATTTAGAACACCATGTCGGATTTGCAATACGTGATTTGACTTATTGATTTGAAAGAGACAATCCTAATGCCGATGCATTTGATCGTTTCAATTTGTTTGATGTCTTATTTTCAACAAGGTGGTCCGATCTCCTTTTATTGATATTTCAGAAAATTATTGTCGTGAAGCTTTTATTAGATGAGGTATTTTAATATGTGTTTTATATAATAATATGTTGAATATTAAAAATAAAATTAATTACGTGGTGATTTAATAAAATATTATATTTTAAGTCATAAATATAAATTTGGCAGTTCTAATAAAAACGAAACAGACGGACGGTCACTTGAGAGTACAAAGGGAACATAAGTAACGTGCCATGAAAAGTGTAAAAAGTGTTTAAAAGTGTAACAGAATCCTAACAGGCACGACAATGGGGCATCGGTTCCTTGAACGTCGACTCAGTTAAATTTAGCGTCAGTAATCCCATTTCGATAAAAGTGAAATCTAAGTAATGATACTATTTGAAATCTGAATGGACTACATAGAAGATGCTAGCACATGTTTGATTTTCCATACATTTGGATGTATGACTTGCTTATGTTGAAATATGGAATTATTTTCCAAACATTTTTATTAGATTTTAAATTTGATATCACATAAAAACTTTGTAACTGTTTTTTTAATTATGTAAATAATTTACGCCAAAAATAATGATTACTTATAGTAATCATTTCATAAATAATGATTCAAAATTAAAGTTTAATATCGTTTAAGAGTTATTCCAAATATTTATTATTATGTGAGATCACGACAGCACTTGTTTTACTTGTTGTACTGAAAAACTTGGGTGGCCAGATGACGTCTGAAATATAATAATTAATTAAACAGACAATAACAGAGTTAACAAGCACTTTAATGGGTAAAATTTTTCATCGTTGGAAACCAGAAGCGAGCATAATATATTTTATTGAAGTCATAAAAAACAGTCAAGTGTGAGTCAAATTTGCGAATTGAAGTTTCCGTACAAGTGTTTTCTCATGTATAGGATTTTTAAGTCTTTTTGGCGAGTTTTAGGATTCCGTATCTATCACATTATAATGCTCTTGAAGCATATGCCTTCAGGTTTCAAGAAAATGACTCAAAAAGCTACAGAAAACCAAACCAAAGTAGTAATTACATAAAGATTTTTATATATATGATAGTTTTGAACCCTTTGAATTATATAACTGTTATTTGGTCATTAATGTCCACCTCCCGTTAAAGTGAGGAAAAAATTTCCAACGTTTTCATTGACACTGGCTTTTGTATACGAATGAATTGTAATTGTTCCAATGGTTTATGAGAGTAGCATGAGAGCTCGTTTACATTTTATGATGGCAAGGTATGTGACCAGGACGAGTGGCGTGCCTTGGTAACCAGGAACAAATTCCTTTTGTGCGTAAAAACTGGACATTTCACATCGGGAAATCTTTGAATGGCTCTGCGATATGATATGATTCCATTGAGGCTTAAAAGTGAATAGAACTCTCAATATTTTTATGGAATAACATCCTTTTTTCATCATATTCTTTTTACTGTTATGATATATTTTTGTTATTTATTATTATTTTTGTAATATTTTTATCGACAAAAAAAATATTCTGGGAAAGTTACAATGTGCATCTAATTTAAAAAAATATTATCTTCTGGATTACTTATAACAAATTAAGATCAAAAATATATTGCGATGTCGTTTTAACACAATATTATTTTATATTAAATATACGAACACATACTTCCACTTCTTGCTGTGATAAAAACTTGAACTAGCTTAGGATTAATCAGATAGTGCTCTCACGCAGTCTCATTCATCTTGAGCATTCGAAGCGGATGTCAGCATAAAAATCTTGGTCCGTGGAAAACCACAGTAAACTCAGGCATAGTCTCAATAAGACATGTTAGGGCTTATTTCCATCCAGAGTATGAAAGTATAAATAGTTTTAATTTTTTTTGTTAGTTTCTTATTGTCTGTTTTTATTATTACAGATCTAAAGATATTAGGTATCCTGAGGTACTCCTGTAGCGTGATTTTGTGTCTTTGATAAATTTATCGTAGCCGGTCTGTGACAACAACTGTATCTAATAAGACAAACGTATATAATATATATTTTTTTTATCCTTTGTATTGTACCTTAGAGTCTATTTGTTTATATCTAAATTATTGTTATTACATAAAAATAATCCTAAATTGTTTTAAAATAAATTTATTAAGAAAAATTATTGATTAATATTTAAATTAAATCTTTTTAAAAATTGTAATCTTCCCATAGTAACTTGTTCTGAGATATAAGTTTCGCCTAATCAATGCCATCTCAACCCTGATAGATTATCTTTTAACATCACATCATTAGATAAAATAAAAGATTATGAAGTAAAAATATAACTTTATACAAAATCTTTATTTTTAATACCATCAATCTTATGGCGTCTTGGTGTCCTTCCATTACGAGCGTGACGTGGATTAATATCATTATTACTTAACCAATTTACAATAAGTGTAGTAATGTTTGTTCCTAAAGTATAATGCAAATCCTGAAGTACAGCTGGTCAAAGATATATAATCATAATTCTAATTTATGGTAATCAGAATAATTTAATACAAAATAATAATTTTTTATAACATTTTAAATCAATAACTCTTTTTCATTTCTCAGGAGAAATTCAATATACGTATATGATAAAAAAATTAAATTAATAGTTTATTAAATATGTATGAACTGTGTTCTCTCGAAGTTTATCATTTTATCTTATCATCAAGTGCCTTATCGTGTAGGTTCTCGAAGGCTTTGATTGTTTATATCAATATGAGTCATGTATCCTCTTGTTTTTATTTTTTATGAAAATAGATGTTCTGTCGCAAGACAAGTTGATGTCAAATTTATCTTGGAAGTACATGTAAAAAATGTGATCATCTTAAGTAAAAATATTATTTCTTTCTAGAGAATATATTTTTGTTATCGAATTATATACATAGTATGATTTTTTTTTAATATTCTGATTTATGTTAATGTAGATATTTTACTTATCATAAAATTGTAATAACTTGATGTATTTGAAATCTATATATCTAAAAAATATTACAGTTCGTTATAAAAGAAGTTAAAGTCAAGGCAACATTTAGAACAATTTCCTTGTGGATATTGGTTCATACTTGGTGAAAAATAGAGTAACCATGTAATGGAATTCAGCTCTCATCGTGATGCTGGAGATGCAATTTAAAAATATTGAATTTATTTTACCGAAGAATATTTTAATCATGATGTAGGTTATTTGTAGTGCTAGAAAGAGATATTCAATAAGGTTTTAAAGACTGACTATCGGAAATAATTACACAAATTAGGCTTTCTCTAATGTTTTGAAGTAAATCAAATACTTTTCCTCACATATTTTTTTTAATCTATAGAAATACATGACTTGCACGTGTATCAATTTACTTTCACTTCAGGATATCCCGAAAAATGTAGTGACAATGTTTGTTTTCTTAGAAAGGGTATTTCTGTAACTTAAACCACTTTTTCCGGGGTCCGTTGTGAAGTGGGGTCGAAAGTCAGGTCTCTATTGACATCCGTGTCAATATTTGTTTTTTTATTTTAATGTTTATTTTTAACGTTTTTAGTAGTCGGTTAAGTTTAAAAATGCTTCTGTTGGACCCTCATTTTTATAAAAATACCTCTTACTAGTAACATCCTTAAATAATTATTATCTTTAATCTTATAATAAAAATGTACCTTTATTTCTACATCAAAAATATTATTGAACAATTGTAAAATAACATTTATTTTTGAAGAGAGAGGCAATTCATTAATATCTTTCATCTGCGCTTAAGACTTACACATCACATTTATTACAATGCGTGTATAAGACAATATCGCCAGCCATTAACTTAAATTTATTTAATACTACATAACCACAATATCTTAAAGTTTAGAGGAGAAACAATCCGTATAACGTCACGCGACAACTCAAACAAAAACGTAAATGTCATTGCGCAAGCTTATAATAAGGCATTCACACCACCCCAGTAAATATTTTTTCAATGTCAAGATGGGACAGGCATGCAATTTTGTACAAAAAACGGCAAAATCAATAATAGCTGTGCACGTGTTGGCGATGGATTATAGATTGGCTCGAAGATTTTCTCAGCGTTTCGTGCGCCCGCTCTTCGTCAGGTACGACGAATGATAGGGATTCTGTGGAGTTGTCGCAGTGTATAAATTCTTTTTATTTAATCTTAAATACATCAACGATTAAATACAACCGACTTAAAATTTAATCTGGTTGAAATTTCTGACTGACATTAAAAATGAATTAATTTACAAGAGTGTAGAAAACATTAAGAATATATTTTGTTGTTATTTTCTCAAATGTAATTGTTGTTTGATTTGATCTATTCATATTAGTTATACATCAGTTTGTACATTTAATACTAGCTTTACACGCTTCACTCTTTATATTTGTAAGGTCTTAATCAAAACCACTCCATGCATTGTTTGTTCGTTTTCATTCTTGAGTTTTACAAAGCAATTCTATACAATTATAACGGCCGAAATTGTAACTGTCTCTTAACAAAACCTTGTTTCTGTTTCTTTCAAGCAAATGCCTTAAAAGCAGGTAATTTTATAGGACGAAGTATTTTAGGTTGTTAAAAAACAGTTATTTGTTAAGATATAAGGTAATGTAATAAATAGGTTAGCAGTGTTGATTACATAGTAAAATATATTATTAATATTTCAACGAAGAACACTTAAAGCTTATTTATTGTTATACAATCTGTGATGTTTCATAAATAATTATGTTCAGTAATTCGTATTAACAAACGATAAAGTGAACAAAGTATCCTGTTTTTTTTTTTATAAATTTTAATACTGAATCATAATTTTAAAAGAAGCTATAATGAATATTATTAATGACTTAAATCTCTATGAAGAATTTTAACACCGAAATAAATTATAAAGCTATATTAATGCTAGAAGCAAAAACTGCAAAATTAATAGCATGGCGATAGAGTATGGCTATATTTAACATAAGTAATGGACACATGGAACATTACCGACAAGAGGTGCAATCCATTAAATATTTTTATCATGCAAATAGTAAAATTTACATTTGATGTAATATATTAACTTGTGTTTATTTTATTTTACAAAATCCTCAACATCACAGAACTGGTTACATTTGAAGAATTAAAAACGTCTGCTAGGAATAGCTTTAAATTACACAGTAACATTCCAATCTTTATATGGTGGACGTTTGACCATATACGATACGCGTTTTGTGAAAAAAGCCTCAAGGGGTTTCAGGTCTAGGCAGCTGAATCGTTTAATTAATATGATGTATATATATTCAACAACCATAATAGATACTCGTGATGACAGAAATTTAAAGGAATTTCAACTGATCACTGTAAATTTAAGAAAAAAAACATTCCAAAAAACATTCCATGTATAAATTAAATAATTAATATAAAAGATGAAAAAATTATCATCATAATTAATTAAACTAAACGCGTTAATAAATTATGTGCAATAAAGAATACAAATTTGTATGACTTATTATTTGAATAAAGTGGATTTAAGAACTTTCATGCTTATTCTTAAGTTTGTACAATTTGTATTTACAATAAATATAAATCAAAGAGTCAATATACGTCCAATTAAAGTGATAAAATCAAGACATATTATGAATTTCGATATAAAAACTCGGTCAGTGATTCACAAATTAAATATGTATAATAAAAATTTATAAATGACAAATGTCGATTTTATGAATAAGGTTTACAAGTGTACTACATAATATATTGATTTATCGAACGGGTTATTGAAGACTTTAGAGGACATTGACATTGTCGCAAAAAATTTGGAAATCGCAGACAAGTCTCACGTGTTTCGGCGCATCTTGATTCACCATAATCGTGAATTAAAGACTTAATTGATTCATGGCTGGGAAAGTAATTCGGAGTTATATAGCATTACGTAACGACGAAACGACAAAAAGATAATATCGCTATGGCGGCGAAATATCGATTATTTTAGGGATCGTTGTTATAAAATATGAATTAAAACTAAAAAAAAAAACACAATAGTTACACATTTTTTCGAATAACAATTACGTTATGACGAAATAATAATTTTAATTCAATTCATATAATATAATAACAAAAGATTGTGAACCTCAAATTATAATCGAAATGTTATAAAAATTCGTACAAAAAACTATATCGTGTCTGATGTCGTGAAGTGTCGCAGTCGCTCGACAGGCCACACGAACAATAAACATGAATGAATCGTAATTTCTGAACGTATAATTACGACGGGTAACTTGTGTGGTAGTTATAAGTATACATATTTATGTATGTTGGCTTTGGATTCAATTTTAAAAAATATTTTGGAGGTTTGATACAGTTGCTGATGATGATAAAACTTAATTGAATCATATATTTACTGTGAAATAATTCATTATAACTTTTATAATATCCTCACAACTGACGTTTAGAATTACTTGTGGATGATTACACTTTCATTTAATTTGAAGATATCATGAATCATATCATAAATGGCTTGTAATTTATGAACAACTAGTTGTAAAAGATCTTGATAGACCATTAATGATCACTAACAAAATCCTTGACACTCAATCGGAAGTAGTATCAATTGATGCAATTCATTCATTTCTAGAAGACAATTGCATCATCAAAGACGTCGAGTCATCGGCCACTTACGGAGCGGATGTTGTTAACCGTGTCTTGATTAGTTGAGACGCTCTTAAACAGTAGTGACCAAGTTCAAACAATTAAATGTATAGAAGTGTCCGACACTAATGAATGATGCAGACTTGCTCTGTTCTTCATACAAACACTACGACAAGGGATGATTGAGATAAATTTAACATGTACTTTATGAAATATATATTAATACAAGCAACACTCACTCTTAACGTTTGTGTAATAAAGTTAAATTTTCATTTGAGTGAGGAATTAAGTAATCCAATGTAAATACTAAAGGAGACTATTATAGCTGCTAGTCTATTTATGTCACCAGTGTACTTAAGTTTTAATTTTAGAAATTGGAATAGAAGAATTTCTTTTGTTAAACAGTTAGTCATGTATTGTAATGTTGTAGCTTTTTTCGCTTGTTGATTTTGAAGTACAAACATTACGCAAGATTATCTTTTTTTCCCGCCGGCGGCTCGTTTCTTTAACTATTGTTATTGTATTTATTTTAAAAATATCCTTCTTTTAAATTTTTTAGTTAAATATTAGCCTTCAATGACATTTTTAATGTTTGATTTAATATAACTAAAAAACAACATGTTTAATAATACAACGACATGTAAGAAGTAAATTTTTGTTTAGGATTAAAATGGATTAAGTATAGAAACAAATATGTAGCCCATTTTTTTACATTTTATGGCATTCAAGTGTTCAGTTTTTAGATTATGAAGGTAACAACAGCCAAAGGCAATATCTAGTTTTATATTGTTTCATATAATATATATATATATATATATATATATATATACATATAGCTACTGCTCACCAAGTAGGCCGTGTGCTCGTTTACCACCTTTAAAATAAATAAAAAAACAACTCTTATTTTTGTATATTTTCTGTAAGGTAGAAGACATACATATATCCAATAAACTATACGCTGCAGAGTGGTACTAATATAAAGTAGAGTTAGGAAATTTAAATATTATTATTAACTTAGAAATTTGTGTTCTTTCAAAAGACTTCTTTTAAATAACTACTTAAATAGCCAATCATTCATGAGTCCGCAATGAAGCCGCGGACTTTGTAAATATAAATATAGGTGATGTAAGTAATATGAATGCCACCCACCAGTTAAGTGTGAGATATTATGATAATAGTATTATAGAGTATAAACTTACAATTTGTCGTCAGATCGCAGCACAGTCACAGAGCGTTATTGATTGAGATAGATACTTACACCCACGCTGCACAAATATTGACTCGAGATAACGATAGAGGAAGTTATACTCAGAAATATATAAATAACATTCATTTATAATAATACGTTATAATTCTCGGAGTCAAAATACCTAGAGCATTTAAGTGTCTGATTATTTTATTGATGTTTTGTCTGTGTGACGATTCCTTATATTATAGTTTTTAATTTAAATTAACGAATATATGGCTCAATATATTTTATCATATAAAAATCATAGTAAAATATTTAATAGTGCTATTTTTGTCACATATTAAGAAACCAAGAATGGGAACAGCTTGCCAGGTAGTCCACTAATTTAAACCTTGTCTCATTATCTCATGGTACAGAGTGGATGGACGTATACATGGTCATTCAAAACCAACTAAACATAACGCCTCCGACAGCCAAAAAAATCTATAATAGAAATTAAATGGACAACCTCGCCACAATGAAATAAAAGATGAAGTAGAATTACAAGGAAATATCTGTAAGCTTTTGTAAAGGCTCTTCAGTAGATAACAATTTGCACTTCGAGTGTTGCTCTTTGTGTTAGCGCCGTAATAAATAAACATTACAATGACATCCAGATGTGAAGCTCGTGACATTAGCTTTGACAAGAAAGTGGACAAGTCAGCTGACATGTGAAAAAACAGTAATTCATTCAGGTGCATAAATGAAAAGAAATATATAAATGAATGAATATTGCGTAAAACAAAAAAAATAAAATAAAACAAAAATATGTTGTGTTAATAAAATTTTGCCTTAAGAGTGTAGGATTGCAATTAATAATTTGATAGAGCACATTAAAGCACATTTGCACAGCAAAGTACTTTCTCCATTTACAGTAAACATCATTAGATACTGCAGCAGCAACATTGTTAAGCTATTTTTCAAAAAGTGCGACGTTGCGTAACAGATTTTTCCGGTTCTATTTGAATAAACTCCTAATTTGCGGATGAAGGAAGTTACACTGGCATAACAACCGTAAAACCTTTTCTACGTTTGTTGTAAAATATCTACAACCCGACAAAATTTACAAGAATTATATGCAGACATATATAAAAGAGATTTTTTTTTAAATTTATGTAATAAATTATTCAAATATTGTCTAAAAAATTTACAAAGTTCGATTACTTATGTATTTTATATGGACAGGTTATTAACAATATATGAAAAGTGAATGAATCAGAATATTAATCAGAACGAAAGCAATGGTAGCTCAGAAGTTAAAATTGTTTAAAAATAAAGACGAAACATTTCAAAGTTAATAAGACCCAGCGTTTGTTATCCGAAGATGAAGATGTTTCCTCATTAACATGGACCAATCGAAGAGGCAATTCGTTATTAATTTAGAAAGTCATCGTGAGTCCATTAGTCGATATAATCATATTGATCTTTCCGATCCGAACACAACACTTTTGTGTGTGATTGCCTTAATGGTCAAGTGATCCTGCTTCTTGTTAACCACGATCAAAAGTCTTTATTACGATTGATTTACTATCAGCCGCCACTAGATTTATGGGTTTCACAGGTTTCTTAGTGCAATTACGTCACAATTGAGATCGCCGTAAATGTATTTAGTATACAAAATGGTAGCGGTGATCTTCAAAGCATATAAAAATCATAAAAAATAGCGACTATATGATCAGAGTTTTTATCATTAGGCATTCCATTTTTATAATCTTCTCAGTAATATGGAGAAACTATATAAATTATAGGATTAGTTATTGTCGTATGTACTTCATGTACTCATAACCAGTTAATCTTGTTTTATACTGAAAATAAATTTTCAACTATTTATTAAAGTTATCGGATGCTCATTACTGTTAATACGCACAACAAAGCGTGTTCAATATTACCACCTAAATTTTTATCATAATGAAGATCTTAAGAATTAATTCCTTTACACCTCATTAAAGCTTGATGAGATTCGTTAACAATAGATATGCAAATTCGATTGATGTCCAAGCATTCGTTTAAAAAGTTTCATTTCATCCAATTAACCTATGATATAATGTTTTTAATTGTTGTTGGTCGGGTGCTACAAAATAAATTGGAAAGGCGACTTTGACCGGCCGTTTTGTGTTAGCGGCATGGCGGTCGTATATTACGATTCTAGTTTCGACGAACTTTTTCTCCGGTTACGAACGTCTTAATTAAGGTTCAAAAGTGCTATCAAATAAAATATTACGTCGTATTTTCTGGATTGAAATTTTTAACATTAATTTTACAGTGTTCTAAGGTCTATATATCTTTTCAACTTAATAATTATAACGCCTCCAAAATAATCCATATTCCCATTAATATTATATAAAGGTGTTTTGACAAGCATTTTGCATCTGATTCTGCATTGATTAATGGGTTAAAGTGTGAATAAAAATTAACAAGCCTATTAACAAATCAATGATGAGTTTCCAATTAAGAAGCATGCGGTATTAATCGCTTTTTGCAGTTAACGCTTCTGTGGTAATCATCAAATGAAATCTTCAATAGGGAATTGATCGCAATACAAAGTTTATGATGTTTTATACAAAAAAGGCCTTATAAAGATGTTATAAGGAAAATAATACAAATAGGTTTACCAGTGATCATTCCAATGGTATTACATTAGTAACCACTATAGGCCCATAACATGAAGATAATAAAATTAAATCGGTTATGGTGGGCCCATAGAAGCTTGCGCTTAATAAGACAATCAAAATAACTGACGGTAAAGACGCTAAAACCATTTTTATTGAGATAGAACAATAAGTATAATAATTATATATTTTATACTCTTTAATAATAGACCTACGTCCAATTTATTTCATTTTAATATTGTAAGTTTCTGTAGTAAATTTTAATAAGTATAATTTTGTGTTTGGTTAAATTTATTATTTTAATGACATTTATTGAAGAGTCTTAAAGTACATTAAATATTTTTTAGTTTTGTTCATTTCTTAATGTTTAAAGAAACAAAGAAAAAAAAATTATGCCTAGGTATGTATATTTTATGACACACTATGCTATTTCAAATGAATTTATTAAGATTTGTCATATATTTTTAAGTAGGTATATATCGTTAAAAAATATTTCCTAATTTTATTCAAAAAGCTTATAATATAACTCTATTCTTCTTTCTTGGAAATTGGTTAAACTTTATGGTTTCATGGCAATAAATTTGACGAAATTTTTGGCGTTATGGTCACGGTTAAAGTTTTCTTAAAGGCTAAAAAAATATTTCTGGTTTAAAATAAAAGAAGCGGCGCTTCAAAGTACCTTCACCCAAACTGTTAAACAAATAATACAAAAAAGCTCATAAGTTACCATTAATATTAATAACGCTATTTCAAAGTCTTAAATGATTTTTTGATGGTGACCATTTTAAACGTGCAATTTTATGTACCTTAAAACTTAAAGAATCATCTATTTTATGACTTATCATTATCGAAGTAAACATTCTTACTGCAGTAAACTTCATACTCATCATCATCATTCATATTCATCGATACAATATCTGCTTGTATTATAATTGTCTTCAGATTATATAAAAATATTTTTTATTCTCATGTATTTTAAGAAACGAGGTCTAGTTTACGAAAAATATAGTCACACTACATATTAGATATTAGCGTGAATTTGGCCAACATACAAGTTTAAATTCGATTTCGTTAGTCTCGCCCACAATATTAATCAAAACGCCTTTTTTTCATACCTGTTTGTTTAATATCGGCATATTTGCTATACGTCGCTTTGAATTTGACCGCTGATTAAGATTTTATTCATAGAATTATTTTTCACTGAACGTTTAGCACATTTTTTGTGCTGGGTGATTGATGAGTAATTTTTATATTTTTTTTAATATCCCAGAACAGTTATGTGTATTGTTTTTCTCTTTATATTATATATTATAATATAAAATAACTGAATGGTCACTTAATTAAATATTTAAATAGATATAAAGTATCAATAGAATAAAAATCTCAATTTCAATACAAATATAAATAAAGACTGTAGAAATTTTAATGTCTAATAAGACATGTGGGTTAATAACTCAGTGGGAATATAAATAAAACAAAAATGTCGGTTAGTGGCACATTATCCTTGTTAATTTGCGTAGACCAGCTGCCATTGACCACAAGGACAAAACTGTGCAGATACGATCAGATCGTGTTACATTGCTATGGGCTCGTGGATCAAAAAATTCTCCAAAAAAACTGTCACCGCAACATAAACAAGCCTAGATATGGTTACCTTGACTTTGCAAAGGCAAGTAACAGGAGTATAGCACTATGATTGTAGGTACATGCTATGGAGGCTTAATATATTTTCACACAATTTGCTTCAAGAAACTCTATTTACGATATTATTTGTTTCTTGTCACAATATTTTATGTTATGATTTATATTGCTTTAATTAGATGGTACATAAGAAACAGTTGGAAATGTAAAAATCTTATTCAAAATATAGATACACGACTCGACGATATCTTATTAATTCACCTTTTAATTAAAACTGATGACAAATGCAAAAAAATATAACACCCGGTTTTCTTTTGATGCTGTCTCATAAATATTTTAATAGACTTTATAAAATATTACCATGTAATAGATTTTTAGGTTCATATATATGAGTTTAAAATGCAATTCTAATATCGTAACGGACAATGCTTTTATCTCGGTATTTAAACTTCAAAAGCAGACTATTTAGATGATATTTTTTGCACTGAGTTCGGGTACTGTTCTCTTATTTGCCTTTTGTCAAGATGTGGGCGCGACAAAGCCGCAAACATTACCCGCTGAGCGTAGTTTTTGCCGAAATTTCGTATTTTATTTCCTTAAGAAGCGCGGTTAAAGGTTGAAAAAAATAACTGGAATCCCTATGATATATCACCGTGTGGTTATCTTTTCTTTATAGTTTAATGCTTTGTGTGGATGGACTGGTCAGAAATTTTGTATACAAGATGTTGTGAATGGTGAATCTCATCTGATCAATAATCAAATGAATTCCTTAGTATTATAAAAGCGTATTATTCAACATATAAACTTTTTCGACACGTAGTATACTCGCAATTTCTTTTATATGTATGTTATCCCTTGCTAGCATACAACTTTTATATTTTAAATTTTATCAGAAATGTATGTAAACGAAAAAAATTCGTATTTTAATCTTTAAGTTTATTATTTCATGATAAATGGTTCTTTTATTTGCAACCCCATTAACATTCTTTATTTGTATTCAAGTCTTTCTACATGTTTTTATTAAATTTCTACATTATCCTCTGGTACCTATACTAAAATCTGAAAATCGGAATAGTTTTGACATAGGCTTTCATGGCTTTTAGGCTATTGCAGTGTTCACAAAACACTCCGGAACACGTGCAAATTCGCATAATAAAAGTTTGCATTTCCGCCCGCCATGCACTTCCTTTACTCAGATTTTACTTTTTATATCGCCTTTGTACTGCGGTCTGGACTTTTGTGAGTTCTCATTGTACACAGGACATTCAACGCATCGAAGGTTTCGATTTCCTTAATGATATCGGAACATTATAATTGAAATCGAAAGGGAAGGAAATAGCGAAACTGCTCAGCGTCATTAGATGGAATGGATCCTATACGTGAAATATATAAAAAATATCGCCCTTTATAGTCAAAATAATTAAAAAAAGTTAAATATATGAGGTTTCTAATGAAGCATGGAATGGTTATGAATTAAGTTATACCTCTTTTAAAAGATTTCAACTACAAATTTTTCTCAACAAGCAAAAATAATCTTTTATCAGTAAGAATTAGTCCGTGTGTTTGGAGTCATTTTAACACTTTTAATCTGGACCACCTTTTCACGTCAAGATAAAGGGACTCAGGACACCCTTCTCCAAATTTATTTGCGTCGTTTTGAAATCCAGCAAAAACAATGCGGGAAAAAAAATTGCAAGTATCTGATGACTTAGGATATTAAAAGATAAATTGTTTTGATGGTCAAAAAGACGAGTGCGAAAGAATTAAAATTCTGCTACCTATATGTTAAGGTATAAATTTGACTTTAGATTAATTTGCTTAATGGTATGTGGTAAAGCAATGATTATTGTTATCGTATTTATCTGTTATGGTGTCAAAATGCATGTCCGGCGCCCTGCGTGGACAGGAACCTTCCTTGGCAGGAGGTCGCTACCACACAAGGTGACATCTTATTTCCCGAATTACGACATAAATGTGACAAATTATTGAAAATACTAAACGGGTGGTCTATTCATAGAAGTGTCGTTATAAAGTTTTGTAGCTTATAACTCTCTTGGGCCAATAAGTCTTATTTGGTTCGGAGGTAATAATTACATACCTTTGTTGCATTAAAAATTAAGTAAAGCATGAAAAGCATACAAATGTATTACAAATGTACATTTATACTCGTACAATTAATTCTTTAAAATTATTTATATATATATCTGGGAAGTAGCATAGTGGTATATTTTCCAAAATTTACTTTTTACTTCAATAAGAGTATAATTTTACATATACTTGTATCTAATAAATAAATATAAAAATGGCTTAACCAATAAGTTACGTGGTCTGCTTTTCTTCGTTTTAAAATAAAACGTTCCCAGTAAGAATTCATATTTTTCCATAATATTATTAAATATTCTCTATTTTTAAGGTTTTCAATATTTTGACAGGCTATTGACTTTAAATGTAGAGCACATAAATACTCGTTATAATCAACACGTTGACTTAAAAAACTCCTTATAAAAAGTGAAACTTTATACTACCATTTTCTTACTATTTTTAAAGTAGCTACAATAAACTTTGTTTTTATGACTCTCATATAAAAGTTAGATACGTGCTGTAACTGACTTTTATGTAGGCATTTTTAAGCGCTACAACTTTCCTATGGAAATCTTTCATGCATCTTTTACCGTTAACGCGGTGTTTATAAGATATTCCTTCTTTCAAAGATTTTTTTTTTCTTGGCCGAAATTTGAAGATTTTCTTGAATACAAACCAACAATTTTTATTTATTATTAAGTTTCGGATATATAAATATTAAATAAAAATAGACGTCTTAAGTTTTAATTTACACAAAATTAATAACATTGCGATTATTTAAATAAAATATACTTAGCTCTATAGCGTTCCAGTATATATTATGAAAAATTACATAATTCTCTTCCCCCTTTAAGAAATCACTTGATACACGGTTTATCGATTGGCGATACATCGGTTGGGTTAAATTTAACAGGTCTTATAACGGACAGACAGGTGCTCGGTGGAAAAATTTTAATGCGATCAAAATCTTGTCATTCTAGTTTAATATAGTAATATCTGTTTTAATTCAATCAGATATTAAACTGTCTTCTTAAATGGCATACGTGCGGTGCATTGGCATATGTTATTTTCGTTTTGATGACACTACTATAATAACATTGAATATGATCTATAATATTTTACTCTTATAGGTAGTAAATGTTTGAGTACATTACTATTTGTAATTAACGTGAGCGACTCTCAAGAAAATGTCATCAGTGTTTAATACCAGAGGATAAAATGGACCAAAGGTCTTTTTAACTTCAATATTAACTACTGTTGCTAAAGATAACATATTATAGTAAGCGATTGCCGGAGGATAGCACTTACATCGTTAGGTGTACAGGCCTCAGTGACATTGCATGATATCTGCTATCCAAGCCAGGAGCGTGGGATAAAAATCAGTTATTCGAAATTACTCCCAATGTCTTTATGATTAAAGTTCACGTTGACGGCATTAATTGTTGTGTGAACACGTAATGCGTGTAATCAGCTCCTGATTGGCTTGAATTAATCGTGAGCATGCGTGACCGCTACTATCTGGCTCAAGCAGCCTTTATGAGAAATGGCGGGAGAGTCGAGAGTGAATTAAAAATAATGGTATAATTAAAACTTACATCGTTCTTTGTGCGCGAGCGGTTACTTTGTTTTAATTCTACTTATTAGTAACTAAATTAAGAATTTCATTAAGCTTGTGACAGCTTATAATATGGCGTGTATTATGAATGCGAATGTACCGGTAAAATAACTTTTTACTTACATTTTTAATTAAAGCAAGATTTATTTCTATAGTTATTTTTTTTAGTAGATTTTTACCGTGGTAAGATACTCATAAAAACGACTACGTTATTATTTTAAGATTTCATCTATTCAAAATCTGTGCAGTCCTTGAATAAAAAAAAAATGTATTTAAAAATCATGACCACGTCCATGATTAAAATGTTAAATTTGCTTGAAATGTCAATTACACCTTAGATAACGAAAACATTTATCAAAGCTGCACCAATATTGCATACATAAGTTTATTTAATGGCGTCTTAAATCATGAAATACAAAATCTATTGCTATTACATCGATATTAAATTCATATGAGTGTCCGTTAGCACCGCTTAACCGGTAGTTAATTCAAATTTTTCATATATTTTATAATAAAACCATTAATACTAATAGCCTGGGCGGTGGAAAGCGCAATTCGTCACCGTCATTACGACCGTCCATTTAAAGTTAGACCACCAGAACCGCTCTGCTACCGGCACAAGGTACATTGAGGTTCGAAGGTTAAATTCTTAATCATGACTTCTACATTACCCGGTTGTTTCAAATGAAAATGAGCTTTATAACCATAATATAATATGATTAAATATTTTATAAATCTACAATAAATAATCTGAAATATAAAAGGTATGCTAGTAAGGAGATGCAATTTCTAATGACAATTCGAAATGTTTCTAATGTTAATTAATATTCATATAGAGTAGTATTTAAATGTAAATGAGAAATTGTCAGGAAATTTAAAAAAAATCTTTTAATTAAGGAAAGGTTGCCTGTAAAATTAGTTCCGTTGCATTCGAGCATCTGATTGTATAATTCGTTATGCGATATTATGAGAGGCTACTGAGAGTCATTTGCGTCTAAATTATCTATGGTGTACCGCACTTTTACTTTAACGACGATTATTATATTTCTTCATTTATTGTATATTATGTTGTATGAAGTTTTCAGTCTGAATTTAATTCACTTTCTAAGCTAAATCGCAATTTTTTTTTATACATATTTTTGTGTGTCCCCGATTAAATCAATTTGAGTAACCTACATAGGTCAATTAAATAGTATATTGTGATGAAACTTTAGATATATAATTTGTTAAATTATATAAAAGGTTATTTATTATAAAATAATGTAAAACATACGAACATACATTTTATTTTTATTAAATTTAATCTTGAATTGAAAGCAAATAATTCTTGTGTCAGTTGCATCACTACTGTTTTATCGTTCGCGTGATCGTACCTCGTAAAATTTGTAAGCGAGAGAACTTAGCGTGGAAAGTACGATCAGCAAAAATATACCGGAACCTCACGGTTGTTTGGTTGATTAAGCCTTTTATTACCCTCCTCCTTCGACATTTACTCCCACTTGGAGTGATTCTTCATGCCAAATTCTGGGTATCATTTAATACGTCTAAAATAAACTCTTCACCGTAACGAAACTCTTCAATGTTGGTGTAGATTACAAATAGGTACTTGTGAGAAAATCTTAGTAACTTTGAAGTAGATAAATAAAAGATTTTAAATAGAAGGCTTATGTTAGGGCTGTATTACTGAAAAAAGTTTGAACATATAAATATCAATAAATATAATCAATAATTTAAATATCGGATATTTATTATTATGTACAGCTTTATTGTCTTGTTTTCTAGTGAACTCAGAATAAGTCTGTAATTTTCATTTGAATTTCATTCTAATTTGTTTAGCAAGCGCAATGAATTTTCTACCTCAGTGATTCGGCTCGTGCCTTACCTTGATCTTAACGCAGTGAGACAGAAAATTGTAGGACTGCGGTGGAGATGATCTTTAAATATTTAAACTTGAGTGTCACTGACACAAAATGACCGTTCCATAAACGATTTTCGCGGTTGGTAAAACCAGTAACAAGGTAAAACTGTAAGAATTATTGAAATTTTTATTATTCTCCCGTCAGATAGAGAGAATGAAATACATTGTGATATTGATTAAATACCTAATCCACAACATTAAATTGCACGTTATAGTTTTATATAGTTGTTTATATTTACTCAAATAACATTTGTAATTAACAGTATCTATAAAATTTTACTTATCCTAAAAAGGAAAGGGTTTGATCTGTTTTTCAAATAATCTCCGTGAGAACTTCAACATCAATGTTATCTTTTAAAGGAAAGGTACTTTTTAGAAATCGAAAAAGTTAATTTCTTTATCTTAATAGTTAAAGATATCTCATGTCAATAAATATTTTTGAAGAGTTTTAATGATAATAGCTACAAAAGTTAGTTTATTTGTGTTTTCAATATTAATTCAATTCAATATCAATTCTAATTTAAACTATCTTATTAAATTATTAAATCGTTTATTTTAATTAATTAAAACTTTAAAACAAAATACTTTTTAGGTCATTTTCTTGTATAAAATTAACGTAATTAACATGTCTTCTATTTGAAATGAAATTGATAACACGAAGATAATTATCGATGTTGTCATGTACAGCTTTAATAAGGTAACTGGTGTTTAGCGAAATTGCATGTTTAAGTAAAAAGTCTTCCTGTCTGATAGCCCTATTTGCTTCATAATCGATTCAATCGCAAAACGTATACTTATAGCTGATACCCTTAAATACTGTAAAAACAAGCAAATTTTGGAGCATCGCTCCCATTATCCGTGACTGAAATCGTTCTTGCTTATATCGTTCAATGATTAGTTATTACGCAGTAGCGTGTATGACACGGTTACTTGTAACCTCTTCATAATAATGAAAGTTTATAACATGTAGGAAAGTGATGTAGCGTTTATATACTTTACAAGGTTCTCAAGTAAATCTATCTAATTAAAAGCAACAAGTTTGCAGAATAATCGACTAATATAAGGTTTTCCTTCACTTCACCTCATCAGAGACTGCATTGCTGTCTACATACTTTACATTTACATACTTCGCTTACATAAACATACACGCAGTTAATTATACAAATGGTAATAAAACTTTAAATACTTATTGCTGCCCATTATCTTTATGAAACTGAAAGCCATTAAAGTATAATGACTACCAGGTTTCAATTTTCAATATATAAGGCTCTTATTTTTCAAAGTACCCTAAAGTACTCAAGACCACCAGAGTAGTGTTTTATGGTGATCTTTTTAAGGAATCTCATTAGAGCGAAACGATGGTGACGTCCATGAAACAACCATGACGTCGGAGAAATATGAACATCCTGAGAAATGTAAATTACCAACAGCATAAAAATAATTATCAACTAATTGTTATCATAATATTAGCCAAACAACAGAGCTTTAATAAGTTTAATAGAAAAAAAACTCATACAATGTTAAATATATTTTAACGATTCAGTAACGAACGGGTAAATAAAAATATTTCTATTATCCCCGATAACAGCCTATCTTACACCTTTCAACTTTAATATACAATTCAATTACTTTATTAGGCCCATACGTTGTCACTCATGTTGACGTTCGATTATTGATATCAATACCTTACCGCTTTCTAGGGCGTTATTATGTTAGGTCAGTTTCATACCATCGTTGTAATTTCTTCCGTCTATAGATAAGTCAAATATTGACAGTCCATACCACCTGGATGGGTCAAAGAACTTTATTTGTCATAATTTATCCGTTAAACTTTTTTATTCATTCAAAAACCAAACCATTGAGTTGAAAATGAAGAGATTTTGGTAAATTTTACAAATTGTTGTAAACTCCACCGGACGCAAGAACACTTTCAAGTTTGAATTACCATTTTACCAACTTTGGCTAAAAGGATTTTTGTAATCGAGTGATTATGATAATAATTATTCTAAAAGTATTCGATTATACGAATGTGATGCTTATAAGGTATTACGATTTAATGATTTTAAATTACCCTCTCGATATATCACTGTGGTACACGTTTTTGTACACAACCATTTTTATGTAGTTTAATTCGATGGCAGTTGAATTCACTCTAATTATTATATGAGTCGCGGGATACGGTTCGTCTTTGAGATGCCGATATCAAACAAGACAGGAAATGTTGAGAGTTTATTTTATGTCCAAAAATCATATAATATTAATGTACATAATATTGGTAATTGGTAAGTTATATGAAAATTTGTCGATTCTTATCCTGAGCAACTATCACTAGGTACCAACGTTATCTTTATTTCTAAAAATATTATCAATAATCTCTATAGTTTTCTTGTTCTATTAATAACAAAGTAAAAATTAGGAAATTTCTTAGTCCAATTTTCCGCTTCAAACTTTTTATTATTGGTAACATTAGACAGCTAAAAGTTTTAATGTTTGTATTATTAAATGAATAATTTAGAAGAAAAGTATGTGCGGTTCAAATAATTAAAACAAATTTTTAAGGGACCTGTCAAAGATAACGACAAAGGTGTTGCTTGGAAATTTTGGGATATTCAGAATATTTCGAGATACCGCTACCTGCTACTGATCTCCAATTCATTAAAGACCATTAATGAAGTTTATTGCATCCTAAATTTATGATGGCGGCAGCTGATTAATTGGAAGGTATAAAAACTTGATTATAAATGATAGTTATATACCATATATAATATAATAGGTACTGAATTATATACACGTGTTCTTGGCCAACAATAAAGTTATGTAGATTTTTTAGGTCAACATAAATATATACATTCAAGTAATACATAAGTTACATTTAACAATGACTATAGTTTTAATGACTTTGAAAAGCTTGAAGCTGCAATCTGAGCTTTAGTTTGGCTCTCACGAATGCTACATTCATTTGTGAATCTATAAATGATAATAGTGTTAAATACTTGAGCTAGAAAGAAATTAAATGCTAACAACGATTTGACTATACAAAGTTTGGAAGATAATAATAAAAATCTATTCACATGGCATCTTATAAAAACACTCACTGTGTACGTTGTATAAACAAATATATTCAAATATAAACATGTTAATAGCTTATTAAAACTTATTGTACTATTGATAAATTTTATGAATTAACTTGAAATGTGGGTCACAAGCCCATTGTTGCTGTTCAAGGCCGAAACTGCATTTACACAAAACCGGCAAAATTGGTTTAATATGGCCCAACTCATAAATATGTTTATTTTTTGTACTCGATTGTTCTTGGCCGGACTGTTGTGTACTTCCTGATTTTAATATCAATAATGTTGGATTTACTTCATGTCGATCCAAACTTTGTTTAGCTAATACGAGTTTATTTAATGTTTTCTAATAACAAATTATTAGTTTTAATACTACAAAAGGGGTAGCGTGCAATATAGAAATATTTTTGACAATAAACCTTAATTTTTTATAAATTAAATTGTTGTGTTGATGTGCTTCTATTTTAATAAATAAAACATTAAGTACCTAACCTGAAAATAAAATATTTTACTGCTCTACTAAGTTCTGAATATGAAAATGTATGTGTCCGAACGTCGGCACAAAAAGCTGTTACAGATTTAAGAATTCCTCCTAAAATATTTGACAATCCGGAAATCGATACCAGGAAGCATACTCGTAGTGCATAATCTATAATTGAAACTACTATCTCAGCTTATTATAAATATATATAAAATACATTAAGCACAAGTAAATCAAGAGCAAAACCAAAAACTAATTAATATGCATTTTTTGTCCTCGAAAAGCAATCGTCTGTGGGGCAGCTGCGCGACGCGTGCCGGACTCACGAGCGGACCCGAAAGTAGCCGATAGTTGGCACGTCGTTTTATTATTTTCAAAACGATAATTTATAGCACTAGGCCGACATTTCTTAAAGTCCATATTTTCAGCATAAACATTAAAAATTAAAAATAAATGATGAGCAAGAAGATAACGCTAAGTGCTTATTCTTATTCTATTATGTATAAGTGTATACCAATTCTATGTTACGTTGATTATAACATATTCAATAAAAAATGCTGTACCAATTCTATTGGATGAACAAAAAGTCGGAATAAAAACTTTGCAAACGGATGTAGCATATAGTACAAGAAACAATTAATGATGAATAGTCGTGTGCATAAACGAAACTTCGCGAATAAAAGTGTATATGTATGCACACCTGTAGGTAAACGCTTCCGTCGCATCTAGTCAGGCCCGTTCTTAAAGAGCAACAAGTTCAAGCAATTAATAACACCAACGGAAATATCCACCCATAATGGCCCGAGCTTCCCTTCAATTATCAAAAATTACTATTGCGATTTGAATTCGCTGGGCGGGAACTACGTGATCATGTTGCAGCCTCATTGTCTTTCTCAAATTAAATGTTATATTGACGTGAGGCCCCCATTTTTGTATTTCGTTATATTCGCGTTCGTCATATGATATGTAGCACGTGCACCTTTTGTTATTAAAATTTTTGCAACTGATTTTACTCTCGTTTTCACAAACAAGTTTTTACAGATCGAGCGACATTTATATTTTTAATGATCAGTATTATATGAGTATTTATAGATTTATGGTTACATAATTATACCATAGCCTTTATTTGGCGGCTCAGTGGAATGATTGATGTATCGTGAATGTCTCGACTAGATCAGTTTCGACCGGAAATTAAAGCGAATGCGTTTAAATTGATGAAGTCGGCAATACTGACAAACTTTTAAATTGTTTATCATTACAAGGAATTGATTATAATCATTATTATATGACTCTGTCAATGAGTAATTGAGATTTAAAAATGTTTTATAAAATAAGTTCTAGCAGTCATTTCCTCTTAATAATTTTACGTTTTTTTTGCCTTATTAAATCTAACATCACAGTTCTTAATTTCCTACTGCGTAATACAAATTTCTTGGAAACGGTTTTAATTTTATTATTAGTAAATGCTTACAGAATATTATATGTATATTATGAGTTATTTTTAACGAAGTAATTGTTGTCTTTATTTATAGATTACGAAACTATAAATTTAAAAAATATCTTATTAATTTAAATGAAACTAATATATTTCGGATATACTACGAGGATTTTATTATTTTAAAACTACATGATCCCGACGTTTCGATTACTTTTCAGCAACCGTGATCATTGGCAGACGAGATGATCTCGTCTGCCCGTGATTATGTAGTTTTAGAATAATAAAATCCGCGTAGTATATCCGAAATATATTAGTTTCATTTAAATGAATAAAACTCGGGAAAGTCTTAGATCTCATTAACATGTTATTTTACAAAAAATCATAAAAGTAATTAAATCTTTAAAATATTACTTTTTAGAAGATACTTGCATTTTTTTTCGTTTTTCTAAGAGTTTGTTTTTAGCTACGAAACATAAAACTCTCATATCCATCCAACTGTAGTGCTATATTTATATACTTCCAATATTTCATATCGATCAAAGGGTTCATCAATAAAAATATTAAGGGCAGACTAAGGAGACTGAACTACGTTTTTAAAATTTTACTCTCGTATTCTCGTCTGCCAGCGGTTATAATTATTGAAAAGTAAGTGCAATTTAAATCAAAACAAAGTGTTATTTAAATTTGTACTAATGAAAATCGTGGACATCATTAAACAGAAACGTAGTTTCTATATGTGTATAGGTATGGATTTATAATATCTCTAAAAGACACACTAAAGAACTTCATGGTAGAAAACATTTCTGTCGTTAATAAATATTGCTATTAATGTCAATAATTTGTTCTAAACAAAAAAGTGTAATACTAAAATCTACCAAAAATAAAAAGAAATTGTGAGGTCTGTGTTATGTAAAATCACAATCAAATTCATTAAATTCTTATACATTTACACTCGTTAAAGTTCCGTTTTAATAGCCTTTAATTGTCTAGTTAAGGGCCAAGAAGTCAGTTTATTAAATAAATGAGTGAGTTAGTCTTTGTGTCGTCAATTAAAGGAAGTTTTGTTAATGCCACAATTGAGATATTTGATATTTAAATGAATATTATTTATAAATAGAAAAGAAACAACATTATTCTTTTTAAATATTTTATGTAATATATTTACAATGTTAACCTCGCAGCCATTTGCCGAGGGGTTTTTTCAACAAATACTTTAAAAAATCTTAAGTTATTAGGAATCTTTCTTAAGGTGCTACATTTATCTATATACATTAAGTCTTTGTCTCAACATAATAAACGTTAATGTTAAGTATAACACATTTTTGAATCTCTACGATTTAAGTGAATGATGTGTATTTGCTCTAAATAAACTTAGCTCTGTTAACTATGCGTGACATAAATCTATAATAATAACTAATGACTAGATGGAACATTAAAACTTAACCATATCTGTATATAATTGGAAGCTTAAGATAATATTACAAGGCACAGCGTGTTCAAGTCTTCTACGATACAGTTAAATGCTTAAATGGAAGGATTTACAATTCAGTCTTGATACTATCTCATTCATGTATGAAACTGAGTTCGATTGCTCGGTTGCTGGGAATGCATAGATGGGTTCGGCATATTCCATGATTATCCTTCGCATTAGGAATATACTGATTGCGCTAATTAGAGGTTCTCTCCTTCATCATTCCGATTCTTCGCGACTCGAAGGGAATTCCTTTTTTCACAATCACTAAGCCGCTGAGTGACAGCACTTTGATCCGTATGGCCATAATACCTGTAAATAACAATTTAATTTAAAACTTATCTTTATGATAAAGCTACAACGATAGTGATGTGAATATTGTACACATAAATAAATTTTAATTCCCATGAAATCTCAATTGGTATCACCAGATGTTTGTTTAGTGCTTAGCAAATATTATAACACGTGTGCGAGTGCCCTTCGATTTCCCTAAGATTTCAACTTCCGGTATAATAAATTAAGAAGGCTAAGTTTTTTTTTAGCACCTTGTAATGTTGTTTTTTTTCCAATGGCGCTACCAGTTTCAAGTTGACCTAAAGTGCTTCATATGGCGAAGATGTGTCGACAGGTCCCACTGACCGGATGCTTTATATTGATTTAAGATAAATAAACAAAAGTTGCAACTGAAACCTGTTTCCACTTATAACAAATCTGATCAGGGACCTGTTATTATTAGAATACACAACTTTTTATGTGCAATTTTCTCACTACATGCGGGACGAACCACAATGTTATTAGAAATAATTGTTACTTTGCTAGCATAATAATAAGGTTCCATGCGGGTCCTATTGAGAATATTGAACCTGATTTTGATTTAAAAGCTTTAGAAGATCAAATGAAAAATTTACCTAGCTCGTATAAAGTTTTTTATAAGCACATATTTTAAGATTCGCTATTGTCATATATTTTTTTTTTTTCATATCAACTAACAAAGAATAGATAAAGTCTGCGAGATGGTTCAATGCGCAACCTTTATGGTATATGTTTACCTTTTGGCTCGTAAAGCAGTGGGTCCCAAATCTCTATTGAAATTGTGCAATATAAAGGCATAGATCTAACCCGGTGAGCAACCGTGTCTAACGAAAGGGACAAAAAGCTTAGCATATTTAAAAACTACCTGAGTATTTCATTCAGAATAAAAATATCGATATTAATTAAAAGTAAAGTGTAAATTTTTAAAACCAGTGTAAACAGTGTCGCGACAAAATGTAAACAGATTGATAAGAATTTAGAACTATCAAAGCTTTGGCGCTTTTATAAACATACTTAAATATTCATTCACAAAATATCTTATCAGTTTCATATGGCCTTGCCCCTATCACGGTCTTGAACGACTTTAATGGTACGAAACTTAAAGTTTGCTTATATTTAACTCATGAATGAAAAGAAAATTTTAATAAAACTCACCTTAAATCATTGCTGTTGCCACCATGATATAACATCTAATAATTCTTCATCTTCAGGACTCATAGGTTCATAGGAATCATAAGCATCTTGACAATTTGGACCTGTTGAACCCTCTGAATGGAGTGAGGGTGCAGGTGAATGGGATTCTTCTGAGAAAGGGGGTGTTTGAGGTCCATTTGAACTTAAGCCCAAACTCATTTGTGCTTCATTACAGCCTTCTTCACTTTCTTCTAATAATCGTTTAAGGCTTCTTATGTATTCAACCGCTAGTCTCAAAGTATCCACTTTGCTTAATTTTCGTGAAGAACCTCTTCCACCTGCCAAAGCCGCAGTTACAGCTGATGGAATATGTTGTCGTAGAGCAGCAAATCCATTATTAACTTGTTTCACTCTATTCCTTTCTCTTGCGTTTCTTCTTGCTACAGAAGCAGGTTGAGTGGGATAGGTTTGATGGAGATAAGATCTCTTTTTGCAGCGAGCATCTACGGGTGCAGGTGCGAGACGTCTAGCATTTTGCAGCTGAGTCAATTTTTGGTTTACACCGAGATTTTGGTAAGCGTGTACCGCCGCCATGGGCATCGCGAGTTAAGAAACTGTCGAGAGTAGGTCAAGAGCGCACGAGTGCGTGCCGCGGAGGTTGCCGGTGGATTGGCGGAGGTGGCGTGCACCCCCACACTAAGTAGCGCGCGCGCGGCGGTGGGGCGCGTGCCGGGCGCGCGCGCACGCACGGGCCGAGTTTCCCCGCTCTCCCCGCACGGCTACTTGTTGCGTTCATCAAAATACGCCGCTTATTATACCATAGAACCAGCAGCTCGAGCCGCTATTGTTGCACGTCGTTGCGTATAATTATCCTGTCCATTACCTTGTACGGGATTTGCCCGTATCTATTTAGAAGTTGTTACGCGAAATACATGCTGTAAATGCCGGGATATTGCTCTTATGTTTTAGAGCTTTAGTTCCCTTAATGAGGCATATTATTATAAGTTTTATTAAGAATAAATGTTATGCACATAATTGGTTACTGCTTCAGGTGCGTCGTAAATCTTGTACCATTTTCATTTTTTAATTAAAAAAATTACGAAAGAGACTAGAAACTGATAGATTCAGTAATCGACTTTATCAAGTGATTGAGGCTACTACATTTTATCCTACTCTTCAGAGGCTAATGGAGTCGATGCGCCTACGCATCAACAGACAGGTGCGCCTAAGAGCTTGTCCTAAACTAGACAAATAACTAAAGATTTTTTGTAAATCTTAAAAGAAAAAGCTATTACTGTCAACGAAATCTGGTCGCAATCTTATAATAAAGGAAAATAAGGACTGCCTTGCTAATGGTATATACATAACATTAAAAATGTTTCTTCCCTGTCAAGACTTTCCATACTGTTACCCGCCGAAACCAAAACATAAACCTAAGAAGTGCAATATGTGAGTTTAAATACCTACCTTTAAACATCATTCCATATGACTGAGTGAGTAGGTCTGTGCTAAATATATTACAAGCTGGTCGGCGTCAGGTTGTAGGCAGGTGTGCGGCGTGTGACATCGTTTGCGCTACGACTTCAGTGACGTCATTTACGAATTACTTCAGTGAAGTTATAATTTGTACCTCAATAATTGCCGGATGACTTGATTAGGTTCTTTACTTTTATGACCTTCGATTTTTAAATATATATTTTTTTCTATAATTACCTAAAATTGATATACAATGGAATATATGTATATAGTTGAAATATAATATTCTACTTGTATTTTTAGTGTATTATCAAACGCGAAAAGAATCTGTAATTAGATTAAAAACAAAATATGTATATGGCATAAGCAATTCACCTGTCCGACTAGGCGGCTCGCTCTACGAACTCATTTGTGACGTCACATTTCGGACGCATTGTAAAAGTGTTTAAATGAAACTTAAATTAATTAAAAGTATTAAATATGTTTAAAGTTTATTTTACTTAATTTACCAAAAATAAATAAAATAACTGAATAAGGATTTCACTTTAGTGAGTAAAAATATTTCTTTCCGTATTAATGTATCTAGCGCCATCTATTTTCAACCCTTAACAGGCAGGTACTAAAATCAATAGTATCTATTTCAACCCCTTGTAGTACCAAAGAATTCGTTTAGATGGCAGTGCAGTATTGTGGCATGGTTCAATCCTATTTGACTGATTGAATGAGTGAATGAAAACTTAGAAATAAAAAAAAAATACTGAACATGAACAAATTGTGTAGTACAAACAAATTTTTTAGGGTTAAAAAAGCTTTGGATAAAAAAAATAATAATCTTGAAGTACCTGAATGCGAATTCTTTTGAACAGAATTTAATTTGAACAGATTTTTTTTCTTGTTCTTAACTCTCGTTTAATGAATATTGACCACATCACAATAAAATATAAAAAGAATAATGTATTGTTTCGACGCAATTTTCGTTCATAAAAATATAAGCTCATTTCATAAAATATTTTAAAAACACAATAACGAAGTACATCCAAATCCAATACGGCAACTTAATGGCGATATAAAACTTGGTGTTGTTTAAATTGATCGTGAACTTGTCTTAAGTATTGATAGTATAGATTACACAGCTAACCTCCAACCAAAAAGGCAACGAGTGAACCCATTACAGGTTCACTGAATCTCTCGATGCTCTTCATGAACGTGGGAATGTTTGTACCTCTGTTTGTTTGTTGTAATTTAATTTTAGACTTGTTATTTTACAGTCTTATTAGAAAGTTTCTGCTCAGCAAATACTAAATCGAAAATCTGTAGAACGAAACTTTATTTGTGTGGAATTAAATCCTTCATGGATCAAGATGTATTGACGTTTATTACGAGAGAACAGTTTATAATAGGACCTTTTCAACTGTTCGATGTGTGTTTCATTATATTTAATTGATTACAAGCTTTTGACTTTGATATGACGTTATTTAGACAATATGTAATTTGATTTTATATTATAATTTAATTTGATTATAATTTCATCTTAATGGAAGGCCGGACATGGCCATCTGAACTCTTTGATTATGCATTTTCTTGGTACCCTTCATTATAATTACGTTGTCATTCGCTGAATTTATCGATATCCTTAATAACCGTGTCCGTTACGCGTCTTCATTCGTCACAGTACGAAAAGTATGATTCCGATCAGCGATATTGTCAAATTTAAGTGCAATTTTAATTAGGTGAAGTTAGTCTTTAATTATATCTTAATTTCTGAATTACAGTAATATAATGTTTCTTATTTTTAATTTCTTTGTATAAATTATAAGTTATCACTCTACTTTTTTAAAGCATAAAACGATGATAGTAAATAAGTTATGATATAAATGACGGAGCGGTGAAAGCGAACACAGACAAACTCCGATTGTCATCTAACAAACGTGCATACAAACTAAATTATGCTTAGTTACAGCTATAATTCCTGCAGTCAGGTAGAGGGCTATTATTTACGAAATAACAATCAGAAATAAAAAACTTGATTATGTATACGATGCATTAGCGAGTACTGTTGGCCATGAGGTTATTTTTAAAAGCCGGGGTCTTTAGAAGTGGATAGAAATGGTATTTTACTTACAAGATTTTTGATGTAATTCCCAATCATGTAGTAAATGTTACAAAATTATATAATTATTGTAATGACACATTGTTTCGTTGGCATCATCTGCTGATAAGCTTTCATTTGGTATTTATTTTGTATAACATTTTGATCTTGAATCCCCAATCCCAACTAGAACGTGACCAGACAGCAGAACCCTTAATTTTTTGATTCCATGTTGGTCTTGAGATATTCATTATAATTTACCTTCACAGCGCTATCGTATAATTCCACGTCTGCTGACACAAGCCTAGTGTTGCCATTTTACAATATATCACAGGAGCACGTTCGCCTCCATAGTGTGTAATTCGTGTAATTTATTGCAAATCTACTGGTAGCTATGGCCATACTTAATAGCAGACAACCACGCGACCCATGCATATGTACAGTCGGGTGTATTTTGCCGTGGGCGTACGTTAAACGACTTCTAAGCTTGATTGTAGGTTAATGTTGATTAATAGCCGTTATGAAGGAATGGAAACGATTATCGCTGTACGCGATTCTGAATATACTATTTTACAGATTGTAAATACTAATAGATACCTGATATTAAACTCGACTCGTTACGACGACTCGAGAGCACAATTACTGCAAAAAGAATCAAATGTTTGTTAACCAATTTAAAAATTTTACTTCAATGTGTATGAAAGTTTTAAAAACTTAGATATTTATTTCTAATTCATAAAATAATACATACAACCAAATTTGTTGAATATTACCTATCAAAAGATGTGTTTGTGTTAAATATATTGATAATTATAATAAATTTTGTTGCACAAAACAATAGACCCAGTTTAGTAACATCATCTCTTAATATATCCCACATATAAATACTGTCAGTACGCTTCACAAGATTCGCATTTCAAACTTTTTAGTAAACACTCAAAACCAAGGCATTCTTTGACAAATTTAAAACCTAAACAGCAAAAAAGGTTAATCTCATTCATTTTCAGAGCTCAACGCTCCTTAATGATGGATTCAGCCTGTCCTTACAATTAAGAATTAATTACTTTACGACATCTCTTTAAGGTTCAGATTAATTTCTTGTGTCATTTTGTTTGATTAAAACCAATTAGATAAGTTTTCGAGGCAAACGTGATATAATTCAAACTGTTCGTCAAATTTTTGAATCGGATGTCATAAACTTTGCACATTAAGCTCACTTTGAAAATAACTGACCACATCATCTTTAAAGTTAATGTTTTTAAGCACCTTTTCCAATAATTTCAGTTGTACATCGCATGTTCATTACATTCGAAGCAGCAAGTGTGAGCATAAAGCTAAAGTCTAATTGGATTAAAATACGATTTAAGATGGAATTTTAAGATTTAGTACAATAAAAAACGGGGACAAATTTGAAACAGAAAGTATCGTGTTGGTATTTCCAAATGGAGTTGAATTTATTGAAATCTTATTAACTGTAATTAGTCTGTCGTTGTTTATTTTAAGCAGGTGCAGAACAGTCTCTATGATGGACCAGTTCTCGTCTTACTTTAAAGCTACCGTTGACTTTTTCTTATCGATTTCACAATTTTCCGCATCTCATGCTACACGATCCATTTTGCATAACACAATAATTAATATGATAATTGATATTTCTCACAAAATTTTAAAAGTTAATGAATTATGCATACATTTTAGAAATGTTTAGAGTATATATATGATTTTGATGGGATCTTATTGGAATGTGATATAAAATAGTTAATACTTAGAACCTTATTTATTTTATTTCGGGACTAGTCAGTTGTAGTTAGAAATTCGAATAAAAAAGTTCTTTCTAAGGTTTCATGCTATACGTATTTAAAATTAGAATTTTTAATATGAGTTACAGTTTAAAAATAAAAAAAATCTACTAATACTTCAATAATAATAAATATCTCAAAACAAATAAGAGGCAGCATCGTAATAGCAGAAAGTGATAACATTAAAAGTAGATAATAGTTGATGAATTCATATACGATCTGGTCTAGGCAACAAATCTAATACGCATAGACCAACCTATTGTTACGCCACTGCTTCTTATTGGACGTCGGAGTTTACAATTCTCCAATCGCGGCGTAAGGTTCTAGTTAGGTATTAAGCTTATAGACACTGATTTGTTACCACGTGCTCTGCGCTCTCTACATTCCGTAGCTTAGAACGTAAGTGAAGGGATATCTTAATATTTGTTTCTCTCTCCAAATCTATTGAATCGTAGACGAACAGCTTATAGCGTACAGCTTGGTAATACAGTCTATACAATAAAAAATATATAAATAGTTTCATTAAGAATATATTATTTGTCACAAATTTTGTTATAAAATAGCATTGAAATCATATTGAAGCGTAAATTGATAATATCAGATAATCACTTGATTACAAATTATTGAGTATCTCTTGTAATAAACTTATGGTTCAGGCTTACTCGAAATATAGGGTTTTAACACGCCATGATATTTAAATTATTTTAAAAATGCATGGAGTACTTGGTATTGTATGAAGTTATTACTAAGTTAAATTATAAGGCAAATATAATACATTCAACTGTGCATATAAAGAAACGATTGTAATTTAAATTAATTTCCAGTAATTCTCTTTCACGTTTTGATTTTTTTAGTTCCATAATAATTTTAATCAATAAATCGATAAGATTTCAAATCATTGATCACATCCAAAACTGTTTATCTTTCTTCATTTCATATTTTATATTTGTTATATTAGAACCAAATTAGACTGTAAATAAACATTAAAAAAAAATATATCCTTACTGACTGATTATTTAACTTATGAAAACTTAAAAAATATACGAATTAATATCCAAAAAAAGCCCTTTGAGAAAGCAAACATTAAAATATTCTAACAGGATTTATTTCTAACTAACGAGATTTCTCAACAAAATTTAAATACTGTTAAGATACTTTTTTTTAGTTTAAAAATAAATACCTTGTTTACGTTGTTCTTTGACTTGTATGTTTTTGTAAACTTCGAGTTTTTAATGCACCATGTGCGGTAAGTGTGAACAATTTACAGATAAAAATCTATAATATTATTTTTATCTAACAAGCAAACAACCATTACAAATGAATACAAGCACATAAAATCGTCGCATTCTGTTTGCAACTTGATACACGTCTGAGTGCTGGGTTCGTCTATAAATTCCCTGCTCGTCTCATTAATTCATCCTCACCTTATATTTCTTGCTAGTACCTCGGGGTTTATTTGTCAAAAGATGGCTATCAGATTTGAATCTACACAGCCCGCTAACGAAGCCAGTTTACCATCGCTATATTAAATAAAACTGAAGCCACAATTAAAAATTGTTTAGGTCGTCATTAATATATTATTTTTGTAGTATTGTTTTTACAAACCACAGTATATTAATACCAATTAAGGATTTTAAGAGACTTTCTTGTAAGTTTTATCTTATTTTCTTCACCAACTGCAAATTTTAGATTATCTTTGTCTTAAGAGTGTTTTATCACACGCAAGGTAAGTTAAAATTTGTAGAAAAAATATTTTAAAATAAGGAATTTAAAAAACAATTCAACATAAATTTTTTTATATGTACAAAAGATAAAGTGTTAAAAAAGTTAATAGGCATAAAGTGTTTCATAAAAAGAAACCAGTTTGTTCCGAAATTTATATAAAAAAAATAATTATCATACGGAAACAGTAACTTCATTCATATATGCATTTCATTCATAAAATTCGAGGCACGGATTCTGAATACTCACTAGCAAAACTCTTACTTTTGTCTTGGTCTTTCGGTCACGTTTTGACAATTTCACCGTCATTATTCGAACGTGCCATAATCTTAAGGTGGCGCCTTCTTTTATTGTCCTTATTTCCTACGTGATTTGTTTTGTGATAGATACAAGGAAATGTGATTTGGTTTTGTGAATCACTCATAGTAAAAACTTATAACGTATAACTTAACGTAAGAATTGAAGTTCCGCAACGAATTTATTAATTTTATTTTCACTATTAAAATAAATTTTATTTATTTATTTACTATTTTACTTGAACATGATTGACGAATCCTGAAGTTTTATTTGTCCCTTTGGTATAATTTCCTTTATTTTCGATTAAATTATGTCAGATCTCTGGTTTTATGTACTTCCACATAACATCAAGCGCGATTTTTCTCTGACCAAACAAACATCGACGAAATACCACAAAGCAACTGTAATATCACTTAAGCAATGTGATAATAACTTGAATCAATTTGTGTTAAAAGACATGTTTTTTATTTCTAACAATGGACTCGGAACACTCATTAGGTATGGAAAACTTTGTAATCATACATAATATGTATCAATTTCGTTCGTCTCTGCATCTGGGTGAAAGTATAAATTTTTGGCTTACGGCTCTAAATTAGATGCATACATGCGGTAGCTAGGTATGTTTGCACTATATTATATGCTTCAACCGTTACCAGTTATAGACACAGACAGATGTCAATCAATGGAAATGATATATTATTACGTAGTTAGTTTGTTAATGACGGTATATAATTTTGTTTAAAACAGAATTGAATTTGAACTTTTTTATTCAATATTAATGTTACTTAAATAGCTAGTTAGAAGTTTAAAAAAGGAAATGTTAATATGAATTGCTCAAAAGTCGTACGTATAATGACATGTACAGAACCTTTGAAGGCAGTAAATAAATGAATAATTGGGTTTTATTCTTGTGAAAATACTCGACACTAAGCCGCTATTTCAATTGCCTAATTGGTATCAAGTATATAATTGACGCGATCAGATTTTAAACGATACAATTGCTATACAATTGACAAAGGAACGATTAAGTTTATTTATGATTGTCTAAAAAACTCAGCGACTTACCCGACTGAGCGGAAGTGGAAAATGTGAAGGTTGTTCCAGAATAAAGTTCAAGTCGGAAGTTTACAAGAGTATATTAATTATTCTTTAAAGAAGTACAAATCTTTTTAAGATGAAACATGTTACCGTTTAAATAAGAGGGGCTTTTTATTTATATATATATTTTTTTATCAATTTGATATAAAAAATATATTTTACACGTTTGTAATATCCATAAAACTAAATAGCCATGTAACGTTTTACGATACTGTAAATAAAACTATACGATTCCATGAGTTCACATCAGTTTCGGTTTTTGTCTTACGATGAAGATATCACGACTAATTAAAACTGGTATCCCCGTTTCATTAATATGTATAAATCGTGACTGGGATTTTATTTATTCTTTAAAAAAAAAAATTCTGATCTTGGTCATGATTTTGTTTTATGGTACCTATGTGCCGTTTTAAGTTCTTTGTCGTTTGTTTTCTTTAGATGTTTAGCCTGACGTTTCAATTTCTATTGCAATAACCGTGTTCACAGGAAGACGATATTAAAAAATAATAATTATTGAAAAGTAAAATTACTTAACCGTCAAACTCTTAGGGTTAAGTGAATATTTTTACTTACCAAAAATTCAGCCCAATAACTTTCGTCCTATAACTAGTTGCATATAACAGAGATATATTTATTAAGACTCCAATTATCCTCCAACATGGCTGGACGCAGGAGTGATTAATAAATAATTTATCCAATCATTTGTATAGAAATCGGTAAAAAGCGATTAATTTATACACCCCAAGACTTATCAGCGGGATGTGCGGTAAATGTAAAATTTGGTAAAAAATAAAACGGTAGATCGTCTTTAATGATGTGAGAGTACGTTTAAAAAAACACCAGCTTATATGATTGGTCATCGAACAAAGACTTCTGTCTTATTCCAAACAATTGAGGTATTTAATAATAATGTGTGAATCCTTTGAAAGTCACAAGACAAATTCGATATTATGAGAAGGTAGATGTTTGTTACTATTAGTGTGAAAAATTACTTAAATAATTTTATTTAAGTTTGCTATGAAGCTAGTTTATACAAGAAAAATAAATAAAAACGTCAGTGATGTTGAAACTTATTCTTAGATACAGTCATAACATAAATGCAAATCCAAGGGTCAAATCGCGGGCAGTAACTAGTATTGCAAAAATACTAATCAAATGATTTCTTAAACATGTCTCCGATATACACCGGGATTAAGACCTCAAATAAAATAGCTTCATAAAAATATCAGTTTAAACTCATAACACTTACAGCTTTATTCCTTTTAGCCGAGGTACACTTAAACAAGATTACAAATGCCTCTACTTGGCGTACAAGAGCTTTTGATATGGCAAAAGTATTAAGAAGCAATGAAATCACCTCGTCGGTAGACTTGTAAGTGCATAAAAATTCCTCACTTAATAAAGTACCTTAATATTGCAAACATGTGTATAATAGGTATATATATTGTGTATTAAAAATGCGCTCATTATAGGACGAAACATAGCATTGCGTTCCAAGTGAATAATTATGATATGTCTGAAGGAAAACACGGAATTGATTTTAAGCATTTGGTGATATTCTAGCTTTTCCAAAATACTTTTTTTTATATAAAAGTATCGTTGTAACGCAAATTTTTTACCCCTTACGGCACAAAATTTAATGAAAACAAACACTAAAATAATTTTATAGCATATTAATAACGTTATGCTGAAATATTAAATGATTAAAACAATTTTCCCGTTCAATATCCATTACCTGACTTCCTTGACGTTGTGATACAAAGTTTTAATGTCTATAATATAGCGAGAACAAAGCCTGCGGGTGGCGGTTGACAAAAAACATTTTTTGAAATGTTAAACAATAAATCATGTACAAAAATATGCATTGCAATGTTTACTTACTACACTCTTAACTACTTCGTCGTAGCTTATACATAACAACAAAATTATATTATAACAACATCAAATCCTAATGGTCACTAAAATAATGTTATTTATATTGAAAATTAAGGCATAATTGTACACATGTAAATTTATTTAACTCTAAACATAATACAACAGCTTAAATGAGTGTACAGTTTGTTTAATATTAATGAAAGAGTTAATTAAAATATATAAAATTAAAAATATCGAACTTAAAAATTATGATTTATTATGTAATTTTCGTTGAAATGAATACATCGGATTATTCATTACCCTACCGGAGTGACAATAAAAAAAGCAAATGACATACGACAATACTCCAACGAATTCACTTACTAAATTAAGAAATGAAGTCGTGTTTTTTCCTCAAAAGTATGCTCTAATTGATATTTCATTCAACGCTTTCGCTCTCTGGGTGGCGGAATGGAAATATCAACAATGAATATGACACCAAACTTCTTCGAGTTTTGTTTTTAGGATTTTTTGCTTGAAGGTTTCATTATGCATGGGTGAATGGATCATGTATTTTTTAGAAATCTTGACCCAAATAATACTATTGGTCTTAAAAAGCAAATGGCTAAAATCAAACTATTTTACACATTCATTATGAAGATTTAAATCCATTTATTTATTAGATTCTGGTTGATCTACATTCTATAAATTTAACTCACCAATATGAGAGAGTAGTATTCTATATCAAATGACTTAATTAAAAAATGCTAACAATAATTTATTAAAATTGTATAAAATTGAAAAAAGCAACAACATTGTCTCTTAAAAAATACTTTATATCTGTATCATACTTGATAGATCAGTAGATATTGCGACAGTGTGAAATAACCGAACTACTGTTTCACTTATTTAATAACCTGCCTACAAAATTCACGGACCGAAAGGCAGATGCCGCATTACATGCTCAATTAAATCTAACAACATGATTGATTCATATAAAACTCTTTCAAAACAATTGCCGTGATGTCTTATTTTAAATCTGTTAAATTATACGTTTCCTCCCAAAATATTGTTTGTTTACTTTTATAGGTTGTTATTAATAGATCAGATTTTTTGTTTAATTAGATATTGCGTGACATTGTTGGAGGTATTTCAGGTAGGAATTATGTGGATTTTTTATCGGTACAAATTTGTTTAAACCCTTTTGACTGTCGGTATTTTATTTAGATTTGATCAGTGACAAAATAGTTGGGCTGTGTTCTTTTGTCGATATGGGAGTATGTCGAGTCTAGAGATGTATCTGATATTTCCTCATGTCATTATTAAGACATTTCTTACCCGGTGGTTCTAAGATTCGACGTTGATAACATTTGATCATTTATTCCGTGCTCCGGACGAGTGCTTGGAAGGTTTTATTGTGATAATGAATTTGAATGACTTCTGTATCCAGCGGTCGAGTTCAAACCAGTTGGTTGATTTTGTAAAAATTCTTACGAAACATCAACTTTTGAAAAGTCACTATAGTTTTTATATCATTAATTTGCCGCTAGACATATTTCATTCGGTTTTGTCTGACTAATATACTTCTGGTTGATTTGCTTTTGATAAAATTAGAATCCAATCACACATGACGCGTTGCAAGACCCCTCACAATAGTCCAGAGAAGTTATTAATTAGTTTGTTGTTATTAATTAAATTGTAACGTCTCAGCGATTTTCCTTGAGATACTCACATGGTGGTCTTGCAGGTAATATGACAAAATCTTCTCCATAAACGTAATAATTGTAAAGGAGCTTATTCATGTAATGAATAAACACTTACGACTAAGAAATTATTTTTTTTGCCATATTTGAATGTTTATGGACACTAATTATTCATCGTTTAATTGTCTATATTACGTACATCAGGGTATTATTTAGAATCATTTAGACGTAGATAATACCATTTCAATAATTGTATGAATAGTGAGCTAGGGCTTTAAAGTTTTAACGACTCTTAATTAAAATATAATGTCTTATGGCCAATCGTCATTAAATCAAGCATTAAACTTCGTCCCCGTGACAGTTTTATTCGTTCGGATTAAGACTATTATGAAATCATTAAATGGAGTATATGCTATGCAATGTTATTAATTTAATTATACATTTTATTATCATTGGTGGTTGCGTTTATTTTAAAGCACCTTTCTTAATTAAGCTATACCATAAGTACTCTTTACGAAGGATTTTATTGTAATGTTTATTAATAAAATTTCAACATCAAAGTTATATCTTTTTTATGGAAAACTTGTAATAGTATTTAATAAGTTTTTATAATATTATAATAATTATAATTTATACGTGAAAATTTTGTTGTAATTCTTTTGTTTAAACTTATTCTTATTTTGTTTAAACATTTATTACAGTTACAAATACGGATATAAAAATAATACTAAATTGTTTTAAAAATATAGTTTCGTGAATGAATTAAAATTCAAGTAGAAAATTTACATTAAAAAAAAATTTAGACGAGCAGGATTAGGACCTACAACTTTCGGAACACCGTTTTCCAGTTGCCTTAGCAATTAAACTATGGCGCTCTGACTTTTTAGTTCTTGATATCCGATTTAAATTTCATATCAATTATTTGCTCAACATTGCATTAGTGTTAAAAATATAAGAATACAATCTTAGTTTAATAACATTAACGCTTTCTACGATAAATTAAAATAATTTTAAATATTGATCAGAAGCCAATAGTTTACGTTCCATAAAGTGATGATCGTAGACAAAAGAAGTTATAGGGTCGGTCGGTATAATCCTTTTACAAAAACAAGGGTTGAATTCTGGCGGAGATCAATTAGGGTTTTATAATGCTATCATGGACTAATAATATGTGTAACAAAAAATCCGAATGCATGTTCTATACTCGGGGATATAATTTTTGTAACTTTAAAAATTTTGCGTAGCTTCAGTAAAAGTGATAGATTTCTTAGTAATTTTAGTGACGAGAGGAAAATTGAACTAAAACTGCAATTTTATTTCGAATATATTGTCATCTATAAGCCAACAAATTTGGTTAATGCATAAAAAATATTGATTCGAACTATTTACTACATTAGATACAAAGTATAAAATAATCCCCACAACCTTTTTACCATGCAAAAGCTAATAATTTATTATGTAACAATTAATATAAAAATGTTAAATATTAATTAAGAACAAAAATTTTTGATATTTCTGACTGTGACCTGACAACCATCTTGAAATAACTGTTGTATGTGGTCAGAGAACTTGTTAATCTAAAACAATTTTTCGTATACGTGCTAATAGATCAGATATATTTAGAATGATAACTGTCAATCAAGGCACAAACCGAATAATTGCTAACCCACTGCTACCAACATGTCTAATCAAGCCTCGAGGCATGCTGTGCTTTTGTTATCAACCATTAATCACTGCCTAATCATTGGATATGCTTTGTTATCTGAGTCGAAATAATTTTCTAATACGTTCTGAGGGTGCTTGATAAGTAAAGTAGTATGGAACTTGAATGCGTTTTTTGCTTTCCTTATAGTAATTTTTCGTAAAAATCTTTTCTTTTCGATTGGAATTATATTACTTAAATTTTTCTATTCTTTTAAGATAGTAAGTAACAATTTATTCCAATATTCAGATTAAAAATAAACCTAAACACTGAATTGTATTTGTAGCATCCTTAAGAATAAAAGGCCCATTAATTTGTAGCTAAATAGGTACTTAATGACGATGGAACAAATCATATCCCAAATATGGCCATAGAACACGTTCCCAAAGTCGTCGCTGTTAGTCTTATGACTAGTCGGGACAAAACGCAAACAGAATACTAATAAGAACTGTTTCAGAAAATAAAATAAACTGGGCACATCATGTTAATATAGATCTTGGTAATTGTACAAAGTGGGAATTAAGTGTGCCTATAAAGTGAAAGGGAAATATACATTGCTTTGCGTAGAAGCGAGACGTAAGGGCATGAAGGCAGGTGTCACAGTACATCTGCGCGAGCGATGGGCACGTGCGTACCCAAAGCCTTCAGTTTCTTGCCAAACTTGTCACAGATTTCTAATGACATTTGAACATAACTATTAATTTATTAGGTATGCATGTGTAACACGTGTATAACCGGTGGGTACCCGGAACCTTCTGCATAATCCATATTAATAGATGCGATCGAGAATTTAAACGTCCATGTTGTTTCAATTTAAGAAAGTATATTATTATGACAATTAAGTTTCCCAAACGTTTTCAATTTATTTCATACAAGTAAAGTATAATCTTAAAGTGTAAATCGAATTAAAAAGTCATTTTTTAAACACAGTATTTAGGGATGATGACAAAATTAAACGCACTCTGTTTTTACCGTTACAATGTTACAGAAGTTTTTCATCCACAAGATAAATTGCTATCTATACATCGTGGATCATAATTGAAATATAAAGTTGTGGTCTTTTTTTTTGGTATCATTAATATCGGCACGAGTCGCCAATTTTATATGCAATTTGGGCTTTGGAAGCTCACAAGCAACCGTCCGTCACCTCATGCATACATTATATTGCTATAATTTTGAAACCTTTAAGATAATTTGATAATAAAATATATCAAATTCTCTTTGCGTACACATAGTACCAGCAGACGAGAGTAAGGAAGTTTTTTTTGATACATATAAATTTAAATATGTTTAATATGTGGATATTTATTAAAATAAATAAAAATTGAGCAATAATAATGATATACATAAAAATATTTTATTTAAAGCATATAAAGTAGAATAGTGTCGGAAATTTGTATATCAATTTGGGATGTACTATGTTTGTTGCTGATACAAAATTATTGTTCACCCGAGGCGACGACCAACGGTTTTGGGGGCACTGTATCCTATATCGTTTACAGGAACTGTCAATCAGGCTTTAAAAATTACAACCTCCAAGTTTTCATACTCCACTTAAATTATTCCAAACATGAATTAAACAGAAGAAGTTGATTTCCTTTTTAAATACGTGGTTATGGATGGTTTTCAAACGTTTCTTATGTTTGAATTGTTTTCGATTCAAATATAAATGAAAATGCCATAAATATAAATTTATTATTCCAAGCTTACTTGCCACCTCTACCTCTTTTTTGATTGAAATGTATAATTTTCTTTTCTATTAATTCGTATAATACTAAATCATAAAATATTAATAATATTTAGAATATGGAACAAAAAAACGCTGTTAAAAATACTTTAAACGCGCTTTCGTCGGCTTGTTAAAAAGCTATTAATTCAATTTTGACGTCTTTCAATAAATGTTTTAACACCTTTTCCCTAGAGGTATCATTAGGTTATTATTGTGTTCCGACAAACGTCTGACAATATATTAGTATGCTCATTTGACCCAAAAATTATGCTATGTTATTATCAAATACCGTTGCAATAAAAATTCCTACTCTGTAACACGCAACTTTTCTACTCTTTTTGTGGAAATACAATTGGAAACTGTGTTCATACGTTGTATTACAATTAAAGGGCTACTTATGTCAAACACGGAATGATATTTTGTTTTCCACAATTGAAATAATACAAAAATCGGTTACCTGAGAATTAAATCTTTGCCGGTTTACGTTATTATCATCGTAAAATCTATTGAAATTGGTAAAATAATTTTTGTATTGATTATCAACATTATTTATGGTAAAGTTTTTAAATATATTAAAAATATATGATCTCTTCTTTTCCAAAAATCCAATTAGCCTAGACGCAAGGTAATAATATATATGTTTGAGATTTAACAAAAAATAACATATTAATAAATTCTAAAGTTATGAAAGACTTAATATCTAATTTTTATATTTCGTAAATCATGTTGAATCAGTTCAATCATAGTGAGGCATGCCGTCGCTTCCGGAGAATAACTACTAAGGTCCTAATAGTTCTGCGTAGTGGTTAAATTTTTCTCTACTATAACTACTATTATTAATCAACAAAGTGTAGGCAGTTAAAATTCACACGGATACAGTTTCGTATCATTAAATCAAAATTGGTCAGTTTGACCCATGACAAATGATCACGAGGTCACAAACGGATACGTAGTTCCTGTCATATTAACACATGGTGACAATTTTACGATCGCTGCAATTAAATGCAGCGTTACTAATAACTTTCTAACAAATTTTTTTTATATTCTACATATCATATTATACCTTTGCTTGAAAATATACATTACTACGGTGTGTTACGAAAGAAATAATATATGCTATGATAATGTACTAGTAACTCGAAAAGCGAAAACAAATTAGATATGACATCTGTTTGGTAATTAATCTGGCATATTATTCTATTGAGATTACATTTACACATGTCAAAGTAACCCTTTATAATTAATGTTATCTTAAATTACTTAAACATGTATGCTGCTAATTGCTCGTAAACTTAGACGTACGTACTAAAGGTACCAAACAGTTTTTATGAAGCTTTATTTGTATCTTGGGTAAAAAATATTTCGTCAAAGCGGAAGAACAGACACGTATTTGAAGTAAACTTTGAATTTTTATAGCTATTCCTATAAGGTACATATTCATTTGCATCTGTTTATAATGTCGGAATTGAGGCGCTTGGTATGAATATGTCTAATTATAGAAGGGGTTGCATTTTAAAATTCCCACGTTTACAGTGATTATCTATTGACAGTGTAAATGATGGAAACTTCCTTTTATTATGATTAACTTTTATATATTTAAGCATTTTGTAGGATATAGGTATGTTATATTGTAAGCTTGAGTCACTATTCAAGTGGGGGACTAAGTAAAAGGAGTATCACATCAATATACCAATCTTACGCCTCCTCTTAATGTACTTAAGTCGAAATTAGTCGTATTGTATCAACACAGATAAGGGTTAATTACAGGTTGTCTTATCTCTTGTGCCGTATGTCGGATTCGTTGAAGGACCACCGCGCACCGTATTGCACTATCGCAATTTGCCTTTGAAGCTGCCGCTTTCAACCTGTTATCAAAGCATAGAAATGATAAAATCTCTGACTACGAGTTCATTATTGTCCCGCCCATTAACGCCCATTAAAATTGCAATCAATACTTAGTTATTCATATGTCGGTTGATGGCTGGTGTCGAATCTGTATGAATGTTTAATTGTGGTTCATCTTGTCGCCATCAAGCTTATGCCAATTAAAGGTATTCTTCTTCAGACTAATCTCTTAAATGGCCTTTTATAAATCCCGATCAATTGATTTTTTGTTATAGGTGTAGTAATGATAAATTTATTCATGATATGATATTTTCAAATTAATAACAAAGGAGAAAAATATTTATTGTAGATAATGAGATCTACGACTTTCGCCAGTATTCGTTTAAAAAAACTAATATTTTCGGATTACATAGCGAGAATTCTCATTTCGTCTGCCCGTGGTCACGGTCGCTGCAAAGTAACCGAAATGTCGGGAGTATGTAGTTTTAAAATACTAAAATAACACGTAGTAATCCGAAAATATTTTGATTTATTTATTGTAGGTTTATGGATGTTTGAAGTTTTTGCATATAACCTTAATTTATTAAGTATTTCTGTAAATTATATTTTTTGCTGAAAATATCTTATATTAATAATATCAGTCGAAAAAGGAAATTTCTTGTGGATTCGGTTCAAAGGCTATTAATTATGGTAAAACCTAGCCTGACGCTTTCGAATATTATCTCATGAATATTTTAAAGTCTACTCTCTATATTGTACCTGCATATATCCTGTAACTTTACTATGTCCGTGAGAATTTTTTTCTTTATCTAAATATAGAATTCTCATCGGAACGAGTGTTGGTTTAAATGGTGATCCAATAAACCCCTGTGATATTATGACTGTGACTGATTTAGTTAGTTTTTGTTGGGCCGGCGCCGTCTTTACTAAAAAATTAAACAAACATTCGTAGAACTAATGAGTGAGTAATTTCGTTAGGGAGGCTCTATGTGGGCGTTCATAGGTCACTGATGACCTTAGTTTTTTACTCTAACTTTAATTTATTTTTGAAGCTTTTTTCCACTGTTTTGTTTAGACATAAACATTTAGGAACTAATAAGATACCTAAGTTACAACTTTAATATTCGTCTTAAAATAATAAATGTATAGTGTACTTTTCCAGAAATTTCAGTAATAATCTAGAATATATTAGATTAAAGTAAAAAAAAAATTAGTCTTACTTTTGAGTTGCAAAAACTATGACATCAAAATCCTTTTTAAATTAAGCGTAATTAGGTTAGTTTGACAATCAATAATAATTTTTTTTAATATTAAAATATTATTATACCACCAAAGCCATAATTCAATGCAAAATATTTTTTAATATATGCGCAAGTTGAGCAGAATATTCAAATAAATTCAAAAAAGTTCAAGAAGAGCATCTACATATAATTAAATTTATTCTGTAAAAAAAAAAAATAATAATGACTGTAAAACATTTAAATTGAAGCCATGACAATAAATAGTATCATAAAACTTAAGCCCGCGTAACAATTTAAGATACACCTTATTTTCCTTTTACGTACCTTTGATTATATATAAAATATAAATACTTTTATTTAAAAAGGTATGACTTGAAATTCTAAAATAATAACTATTAATATTATTAAAAAAGCTTTACCTAGTCTTAGAATTACAAATATAACTGGTAGGTAGTTTAATAATAGTATTTACCATAAATTTGATTCAATATTTTTAATATCAATACTTATACAAATTATATCAATATTCCTATACAGAACCTTCAGGCTAAACTGAATCGATTTTATAGTACTAAAGTGCAATTTAGATCTGAAACGTTTATTGGGTGCCGATGGCGTCCATTGATCTCGAGCGTGGTTAACGAGCCGTGAATGACATTACGGAGATTCAATCAAAACTGTGATTGCTCGATTAAAAGCATCAAGATCACCGAAACGAATCTCACTATTAGCCACGGCTAAAGATTGGACGGTATGACTATAAATTTTTATTGCGAAACTTTCCGCTTCCACATTTGATTGATTCATTTTAATTTTATGATTCTTGTCATTTGTTAATTGAAATTAGTTAAAGGCTGAGGAAAATCAACTATCTGCTGAGATTGCGTAAGTCGTTAAAATAGATATATGTATGTCAGCGTCATATAGAATACTGTCCTTTTATTTCTTCATGTCATGATCTCTGAATGTTTAAATGCTGATGATTTTTCGATGAGTCTAAGCTAATGTAGATCACGAGTTAAATGTCAGTTCATTGTCACTTACGCGCGAACTTATTATTCTCCCCGAATGTAAGGTATAAAGTCATGTACACACTAGAACAATCGTGATAGACGTACGTCAATCACTGCGTTAACGAGCACATGCAAATGTGGAGAAGTATTTCAAGTGCGACTTCGTTACTATGAATCTTAGCACAAAATACATTTTGTGTGAGATTTTATGTATTTACTTCTAGCACAGGTACGTATTATAAACTATTGGAATGTATCTATAATTAATTTTCGTATATGTGACAGTCTGGAAGTATTTATTTTTAATAATTAAAATTAATAAATAAATTAAGAATTTCACCGTTGTTTGTTTTATTAAACATATCAAATTCAAATAAACGCTAAGTGAGCAACGGAATGATTTAAAAAAAGTATAAAAGAAATATAAATTTATTCACCCTTATAAATATTCGATTCCAAACTTACAAGAAATTCACATACATTACGTTTGATCGTTTGCAAATTGTTCTTGTTACTGCTTCCCTTAACAAGGAACCTCTGTCAAGATTAGGTGCGGAGCCGAGCTGACAATTGTGTGTCTCTAGCTTTACTTACTATAAATCTTATTCTATTTATGAAGTAATTTTTGTTGTGAAACAATTCAAACAAAAATAAATTCATTTTTAAATAAAATAAAATTGTTGCACATGTTATAAATATTTTTACAAGAACTACATTAATATTAACTAGATACGGCCAAAACTGCGATACTCGATCATAATTAATTGATTATTTCAATTAAAATTGTAGAATAGATATGTCATTATCTTTGACATTTAGTGACAATACACACGTTGAAGAATCATCAGTGCTTGATAGATTATATGTCTATGTCAAAGTCATGGTTTTGTTTGTAATGTTATGTGTATTATAATATGTATAAAGTAGCTTTGTCCAATAATTATTCAGTATGAAAATTTTATTCCTTTTAAATTGCATGTCTTTGATTAGCGCAAAATGAATATCTTAGAAATGGATACAAAGTTTTTGTTTTACGCGTTAATATTATAATATAATAAATATTCAAGAAGTAAATGGGACAAATGATTTAAATTTTGTATCCTTGGATGTTATTCCTTAGCAATAATCGTGTGGTTCAGTCATTATTTTAGTACCGATAGTTATGCATTTCTATGATTTAAAATTTAGACCAGTCCACACTGGGTGGGCGCCCCCCGCTAATACAGATTAAAAATTGTAACCACATCGCGTGGTTCAAAACATTTATACTCGTAAATCGATAGATGTTTAACGTTTGTGCGTGAAAAAAACGATAAGTCCGTGCCAACAGCTTTTATTGTGGGAAAGCAAGAAAATATATTACAACAGACTTAATATTTCATAAATATTTATATTCAAGTTGTCATGATTACTTTAATGGCTTCTTTAACATGCTGACAGCAAAATTGGTGGGGGAAGCTCTCTTACAATAAGTTTCGAACTATGTATATTGAATATATGCAGAGATGACAGCAGAAGGTTATCTTATCTTTGAAATTATCTCAACAACATTATATACATAATAAATGATTGTAATAAGTTCCTCAGAATTGCAATAAATGCATTTTCGACATTTATTTCTTAACCTATAGGAGTAGTTTGTGTACTGGGCTAATGTTTCTTTTGAGTATGTATATGATATAACTAAAAAAAATACGAATTTGAAAACTAAGGGATATGACTATGTTACATTTTCTCCATCAAGTGCCATGTTTATGGTACTAAGTGAAAAACCTCTTATGACTTACTAAATAATTATTATTATTTCATGTATTCTATAAATTTAGCGACCAAAAATTGGCTATTGTAATCAAAGTTTAAAAGCCAATAAATATTTATAAGGCTTTCATGGGTTATTGCAGCAAAACAAGGGAACGTTTATCACAATTTTTACATCAGGTATCCAGTAGGTACATACATTGTACAGTGTTTTACCATCCAAAGGCCCAATCAGCTTAAAATAAATTGTTTTATTGTTGCTTGTGAGTCTCATAAAGTCGAGAACAGAAGCTTTGTAACGTTATACATTAGCCCATACATAAAACATATAATAATAAATGCAATTAATGTCGGCTTTCGATGTATTTAGCCACTTGTTAAGGTTCCTTATTTATATTTTATTTTCCTAGTAAATTGTATGAGATAATGTATTATTAATCATCATCGAAACGTTGATATTATATTTCTTAATAACGATTTTACTTTTCATTATAACCCAGAATTTCTGTGACCACTGTAAAATTTGTTTATTTTTGTTTTTTCTCTAAAACATTGATTATTTATCCGTGTAATCAAACAGTAAACATTTTACCTGTGTCTGTTTATTTCTTACTCTATCACTCAAAAACTGTCAAATAAATTTCAATAAAATATTGTATGTTATAACGCAACCATAGTTCGATTACAGTAAATGGCACAAAGGCTATCATTTCATTTCTTTTAAGAATATAATGTTATAGGTGACGTAGCTATGGGAAATCAGAGTTACAATATATTTTAATCATTTTTTATTGGCATAGTAGTAGTAGTATTGGCAAATGATAATTTTGATGATTGGGAAAGGCGAGTATTGCAATTTCAGCAAAGACAGAGTTTTAAAATTAAATATAAATATATTAAGCCAAAATGTTAACTCAACAGAACTATATCTTTCTGTTAATTTTGAGAAAATCAAGAGACCATGTGGCTTACATTGTCAAAATACTACCTGAAAACCTTAACCGTCTTAAAGAAGCTTAAACAAGCTTAAAACTAACAAACGTTTTACATAGCCAAGGTATATTGCTTGTTCATAAATAATAAAATTATGTATGGAAAATAATTTCTTTTACTTTATACTATATGAGTGTTTTGAATAAAAACACGAGTAGTTCAATTAACTGTTCAGTATTTTTTTTGTATTTGAAGCACCTATATACCTATTATAAAATACGTCTTGTGCATGTATATAATTTTAAACATATATTTGTCTCTAGTTGAACGTATAAAGCACATTTAATAACCATTTAAAAATCTCACCCATATTATAGTTTTCATTAATAATGAAAGAGATGTAATTTACGATCAAACTCGTGATAAATATGTTCGAGGTACGAAAAAATTAAACGCATGAGATGCTGCGACGTGTATGCAGACTTGTTAACATTTTTTTATTCGTGTAATATCAAGGAAAGAAGGCCACAGCATATCCTGTTTGTCTATTTTTTAAATTGTTTGCCTATAACGCCTCTTGGTTATTGTTTTTTTAAATGTGAATAAAAATATATATAACCTTTTTTCTAAACTTGCTTATAAAAAAGTTTACAATTAAAAAATAAGGCGGCAGCTCAAAATAATTGTCTTTTTCTCGCAAATTAAATCTTATGTGTATGTTATCTATGAAATTCAAAAGAATAAAGAATTTCATTTTTTTTTATTTCATGTACAGAAATACTAACGTATTTAAGAAATCTGACCAACGAATGTAGAATATTTTCATTTTATTAGTCGGCTAAATAGGAATCACATATCTGAGATTGAGAGATATAATTCAAAGTTGTCTGGGCCATCTTGTAGACATTTTATCGTAGGGACGATACATCAAACATATCAACGGTCGTGGTGACTGACAGATACAATCATAAACGATTTATTATTCAAATTATATGACATTATGAGACGACTTGACAAATTTGTTTGATATTTATATTTGTGTTAAAATTTTATCTTATTGAAAAAATATAACAATATGTTCATAACTATCCGTTTTTTTGTAATAATTTGGGAACTATAAATGGTATTTAAAGATTTTTTTTATTGTGGGACTTAATAAAAAAAACATTCAACTTTATATTTTAACTCGATTAGTTTCGTCTCATACAATATTCTCTAAATCATGTTCCTATTGGAACATCAAAATTAAGATGTCACATCGTTACAACATTATTAAAGCTAAGTTAACAAAAAAATGAACTTCACTCGCAAATTGACAACATAATACCTATAAATCGCGACGTTTTAATTAAAATTTCCCACGTGTAATGGATGGTCGATCATATCACTTCATGGTATCAGCGCTATGGTGCGAGCACACCGACCTGACAGCAAACCTGGTTAATATAAACGGACGTAATCAATAAATATTATCACCATCATCAGACATTGAAGCATTCGTGCTGGGTGCCCTAGACATGAAAATTAACAGACTAAATGGTTTTAATTTCGATAGGCGAAATTTGGATGTATATGACATATTTAAGAATAATCTAATATGAATGCACAATTATATACGTTAAAATAAATGTATTTAGAAATTTATAATAATTCCTAAAATTACTATTCGAATATACAGTATAAATACGTATATTTACTGCGATAGCCTTTAATGTGAACTAAATTAGTAGTGTCACCGTTTATCTATCGTTAAATTATGAAAAGAAATAAATAATAAAATGATAATGCTGTGTGATTAAGATTCTATAAATAGTTCTTAGATACGACATAGGCTTGGGAAACAGGATTATATAAACTGATTATTGCATAGTAAGTTGACCATGCATCTAATGCACACGCACGTTGAAATCTTAGCTTAATAGATCCATCATAAGTTTAATGAAATGTTGATAAAACTTGACACGTCTTAGAGAAGAATTACAAAAGACATTCAGATTGAGCTGAAAATAATATTACGATATAATGTTATCCGAAATAAATTTTTGTAAATCGTTAATATTACTGCATTACAATCAAACGAGCGGTCAAGTCGAATGAAGAAAATCTTGCTAACAACATCATCACGAAAATAAGCGTCACAAATTTTATTTAAATCGCCATATTGGATTCGGAGCATACGAAATTAATAATTGGACCAACACAATGAGATCCGACATAGTTATCTGCATTATTTTGAAGTTTTGACACCTGCAAATATTGATGTGATACTCAGAGGTCTTAGAGTGGGTAATGAGTCCGGTTCCAGTTGAGGCCGTTGAAGAATTTGCAGAAGAATTTGGTAAATAAATTTATTATTACAAACGTAATGGATTAATTGACAACAATGTATTTTTTTGTATTCTTATTTAATTTAATCGTGATTGTAAGGCTACTCAAATTCTATTCTTAAATTGAATATTACAAAAATTTCCGATTGATTTATAATTCCATTCTAAAATATTACGCTGTTTAAATGAAAGAGGCTGTTTTGTGCATACTTGTGCAAATTGCATGCTATCATAGTGAAATTGACAATATGTTGCATTGTTATTCCTAGCTATAACTTGTGATTATGCTTTCATGGAATAAATTAGTAATTATTCTTTTAGGTATTAAATATACAATAAGCTCTTTAAACTTAGAATAAGATGGCAAATATATATTTCTTAAAAATGTCAAAAACATCAAGTTTATTTATTATTCTTATGTTTATACTCGTCTTACGTACGCGCGACATATTATAAAATAAATGAACTTCGCCGGGGCAACATCGTTGTATGGATAAAATATCATATAACTGGTGACGCCGCTGACTCCGCGGAACGAACACCAAGCCGTGTGAACCAGAAGATTCCTGATACCAAACAAGCTATGGAATGGCATTGCTATCCTAACATCGGGGCAATCATGTAGTCTTAGGTATATGTTATAAGTTTTAATATGTAATTTTTTATTATAATATACATATAAGTATGTTTCGTAGTTTTCCTGGAACCTCCGGTTGCCACCTTATATAATTCTCGTATGTAATTAAATAACATGGTATGGTTGTATAAATAAATATAAGTTATTCAAATTCTTTCAATGTCAAGAACATATTAAAAAAAATAATTGTAATAATTTTAAACAGTATAATAGCAATATTTTAATTGAAACAAATACAAAACCATTCAAATAGGGTGTGAAACTAAGAAGTATAAGTATGTAATTAAGAGTATATAGTAGTAAAAAAATGTATAAGGAATACAATTGCACATGTATATGAATTTAAACAGCTTTAAAAGCGATATCAAGTAAATAGCAGCTATAAAATAAGAATTATACAATTGTAAATAAAGAAATAATTTAAGCCGGACTGCAACAAGATTTATCAGAATTAGCAGTCGGAGTCCTAGCTACATAAAAGGAGCAAGCAAAATATTTTGCCTTCGACTGCTAATTCCGTTTAATGTTGTTTATATCTTTTTAAGGAATACAATTGATCGAAGTACACATTTTTTTAATTTCCTTATACGTCTGTATTCAATACAATACAAATCTATTTATTTTTATGTGTTTCAGATAATTATAATGTTTCGAAGAAGTTATTTGAATGTTAACTGATTAAACGCAATAACAAAGTAAGCTTCTACTTGAGAATCGTTCACATTTATAACATAATGAGACATTTACGTCAAAACATCTCATCGTATAATTTCATATCGTTTGAGAATACGATTTTTTAAATAAGGCTATTAAATATACATGTCTCATTTATTTTCAAGTCATAATCCATAGCATAAATTGTTATTTCGGTAATGCTCCTCAATATACTTTAGCTAAAATAACATGGATCGTAAAAATGAATTTATTATGAGAATCTGATTAACAGAATCGTACAGCACGTTGTCGAATCCGAGGTAAGTACATAATATTCGCGGGGATGATTGAACGTACCCATACATTCACTCAATATTTTGATTGAACATTCGTATATAACATTTGTCATGTAAAGTTGAATTTTGCGCCGCTATCAAAGTAAACCGACTTTGTATCTACATACGGATTTTGTTAAGCATGCCTTCATATATATAAACAAACATTTTTTTTCTGTATGGATAGATTCGAATGATGTATACAGAATTTGTAACCAATTATTTGACTTAAATACAACGAGAATAAAATTGCAATCAAAACATTAGATCTCATTTAGGATGTATAAACTAAAAACATGCTAAATTTGTGTTTAGTAGCAATACAAAGATTTTTTTTATGTTATAATTATTTAAATAAAATTAAAATTATGGAAACTTTACATAAGCAGTGTTAAAAAAAACCTTTTTGATATATAATGATAATGGTAATCCATGTCACCGTGTGTAGTCAGCTTTACGTTCATATCTCCTTAATTGATGTCGGTATTTGAGTGTACCAATAAGCCGCCTGCGCACGTCGTTACGGCACCGTTCTCAACGTATGGAATTTGTAAGCAATAACTTAAACAGCGGCGATGTACAGTGTTTATTCTTATATCTTATGATTATATAGTGCAATAAATACTCTAATGATGATTATACGTTATGTGCCATGGTCGAATAGAGCCACTTCTTGACCATTAGCTTGTTTAAAGAAAATTGTAATCAATTGCAAGGTTAAATTTATTTAATTGTTAGAATTTTATCAAATTGATTATGAATATTAAACTGATATATATAAACAAATACAGATTTTATATCCCTATCATATATGTAAAAAAGGATGTTATGTAAAAAAGTTTATTAAAAAGAATGTATTTTAAGCCTGAAATCGTAATTTGTTGCTTAGGTAGGTACTATATATAATGTACGTATTTGTTTTAATATTTAAAGATATAAATCTGTTGTACACAGCGGATACAGGTGTATTAAACAATCAGGTCGCCCTGTCTCCCCTCACAGACGAAATCTGTACCCAAATGTCCAAGGGGTTGGTTAAAGCTGGAGATAGGAAAAAATAATGAAAGTTTTTTTAGTAAGTAGTGTAAGAAGTTTTAATTGTAATCTTTTTTTTCTACGGTACATTTATATGTACTATATTTTAACAGTAGATTTAGATTAACACACTTTCAATTATAAATTAAGTAAAACTTAAAATTTCAATATTTCACTTATTACATACATATTTATCTTTTCTACTACCTTAATAAGTTTTTTTTTTAATTTTTAGTAAGAATATTGCAAATTAAATTGTATAATTACAGTGAAATCAAATTTGCACATAAACTTATATTTGAATATAGTTGATGTATGCATTCCAGAGCCGGATGCAGGTGAGTTGCACGCGGATGTACAACCAGCCTAACAATAAGAAATGTTAACCAAATTGTGCTTACGATTTTCAATAAACGAGTTTCAAAAAAACTATTAACGTATTATATCAAATTTACACTTATATTTAATGAGATGAATAGCATTAAATAAAGTTAAAAGGTTTGATCAAAAATTTAACGTCAAAGTCACAAAATAATAATTGAAACTATTTAAACAAAGTTTTTGCTTCTAAGATGTTTGAATAGCATTTACTATTCATAATCACGTATCGGTGTCATGAAGGTCAGGATTTATATTAAAATGATAACCAAGATCGGTTTTTATAACCAACGTACCCTTATACAAAAAATGACAGAATTTTTGGACATAATCCGAAACTAATAGCCGTAATTTCTTTTGGGTTGTTTTAATGTAAAATTAATTTCAATAAACAACTTCGAAGTTATTATTAAATAGTTCTTAAATTTAAATCCCATGAGTGCGCTATAATATAATAATAGGATCATAATTAAAAAGTGAACTGAAGCGATTTATTCAGGCTCTTCAACACAACCGAAAGCCGAAAATTAAAATCAATATGAAGTAGTAACCTGCCTACTCCTGTAGTAATTAATAAATACTATTAGTCAAGCTTAAAAGCTTTGGTATTCACAGATAAAATTAAAAGAATAGTTTATTTGGGAAACAAAATAAAATCACTTAAATACTACTTTTGGGCATTTTGTCATCCATCAATCAAACTAGCCCTTAAGATATATTTCGTCTTACTTCCTCACTAATAAATTAAAGTAACGTAAAAAAGGGAAAACATAGTACATTCTGCCCTACCGTGAATGATTGAATACGAGGGTGAAGAAGGCCTAAGGGAGATAGATATTTTTTGATTAGTTAAAAGTTTTTCTTAAATTCAATTCTACAGATTATTATAAAAGAAGGTACGTTATAGTCGACAGTTAAATATAAATTCTTTGCTTTCCACTAACTTTAAATGATTGTTTATTATCTATAATTTTCAAATAGTATAAATTGAGGTATTTATCTTCTCTGGAACCCCTTTCTATAAGGTATTTAATATTAATAACAACTTAATAGGTCTATTTATTTTTTAATTTTGACTTCCGTCTTGATTATTCTTTTAATATTATAAATATCCTCTTTTTATCTACTAAAAACAAAACAAGGAGGACAAAATATTGATGTTCGAATATGAATTGTATAAAATTACTATCAGTGACTTTAAACCATATTGCGATTCTAATATACAACCGAATTAGATTCGAAATAATCGAATCCGTATCGGACCCAAAGTCGTGTTAAAAGCGGACATCTGACTACGAAGTGTATAAAATTATATCATTATCTAACACATCCTATATCTTTTAATAAATAAATAACAATTTTGTGTTAAAAAAAAAGGATTTCAAGAAACCCTTAAGAATCTTCTTTGGTTCTTCTAATAAGACGAAATGCGATAAATGATTTTTAATTTCTTAAAATTTTCAGTTATTTTTAAATTTATGATTTTAGAGTATGAAATAGAAATCATTTACTAACTTATGTAAAATGTATTAAATAATGAATCAAATCATGCTAAATAAGATATTTATTTTCCATTTTAACATGGATTATATATGACTTTAGTCTTCATTAAGAACAGTGTTTTTGCTATATTTGCAATTTTAATATCATTATTGCCGGTGATTGGATAGCAGTATAACAATGCATTTCGAATTTGTTACGAATATATTTCAAAAAAAGATCTCCCGCTATTTCTGTTTACGGTACGGTTCCCAAACAAAGCATAGAGATGAGATATCATCTTGCATTCAGCATGATGCGAGTATTTTGACACCAAACGCTACCGATAACATCTTAAAATATCTAATGTTTAAAACAAACTCTTTTATGTGGGTTAACTTAATTTAAAGAGAATAAAAGACGTAATTTTTTTATGAACTTCTTCTGTTTTTATTCTCTAAAAGTACATTAGCAGAGGGTGAGAAGATGCAAAAAATATCAAGATATTAAAAAACCTTCCATTTAAGTAACAGTCAGCTCTTTATGCGAATTGTATTTTAATATATGTATTATAATTTATATTACTTTAAATTATAATGTGCTACCATTTTAAAAATTTCAATTGATCTCTATTTCATAATGGAAAGTGGACTTGAAACAGATAACATTAATTTCAATTTGATTTGGATAATGCCCTAAAGGAGGACAATATTATGACATAAAGACATAATTAATGCAATTTTTCTTTCCACCTATTAATTTGTTTATATTTTAACGTAATTAATAGATCTATAATCGTTAACCGGTTGGCGACCACTAGAACACCTGTTTGTGCATTTGCATAACACGCATGCCAAATAAAAATACAGCGAGTTTCCATGACTAATTGGGTGCTTTAACTCATTTTTTTGTATTTTTTGTCTTCAATTATTTATAAACCTTGTTACATCATTATACAGACGGAATCTTAATTGAATCTGTGATTCGGTTTTCCCCTCTTCTTACTTTTATTAACTCTCCAATCAAATTGTTCAGTCTTTCTACTTTCATCTATCTCTGTATATAAGTGATTAGAGTGTCTCTATCACGTGGGCTTTTATTTATTGCTGAGCGTTGATTATTTGTTTTTGTTTATTTGCATATTGGTTTTCAAAAAGATAACTTCACTAGAGAGAGAACACCATGATGCAAAATAAAATGACAAGAAGATGTTCATCCATATTTCGTTGTCAGCACATTTTGTTGTTTCCTTTCAGAAGCCAATAAATCAATTTTGACATTTAAAATATACACACACCTTTCAATATGAGGTTTAAAGGAAGATCTTTTTATAAATTGCTCGGAAGCCGAAAACGAGGGTTGTGTTTTTGGTGTGAGTGAATGTATATATATTTGTTTCCTTTTACCCTCTAGATGCAATTGACTGATTATCAAAAAGGTAACGTTTTAAGGTTGATTAAGAGTTATTCTTTAAAATTGAACATATATGTATTCTTAAATAAAGATAAAAAATATTTTACAGATACTTTCTGAATTGCATAACGTGTCGCATCTAATTTGATCCGATCTAATTTGAGAAATGGAAAGTATTTGAAAACAATTTATGTAGATTAAAATGAGAATGGAGACCCATTAAGATAAAACAGATAAGGTGAAGGGTCAAACAATATAATTTAATTAATTATGTAAACCATGCGTGGCTATGTAAGTTTAATATTTATATATGTTGCAATAATGTTAGTTAAGTTTGTTAATTTCAGCTCACAGTCAAGTTCAGACGGTTTACGCCAGACAGATACTGAGCTTTTAATTATAATTTTAAACAAGTAGAGGAATGCGGGTCTCCTACCTGCATTATGATAGTCACCTATAAACCCGTTGCCCGTATTACTTTATAAATAGATTTGATCGTTCTAATGTTGGTCTAGTATTAGAATAACGAAATGATTAGAGAGGACATTCATTTTGTTTATTTTGTATGCATATTATGAAAATATTTCATTGAGTTGCAATTGACAAATTTCGATTAACAATGATGACAAAATTTGAATGTTTGCAAACCATAAAATTTACTCTTAATAAGAGATAAATTTTGTTTAACTTCGTTTGTATTAATTTTCAAGAGAGTCAAATAGCTTAAGAGACTCTTTATCATTTGTTGTAATCGACTAGAGTATAGGTATAATCAGTTGCCAAACCAAGATATGGACTTTTTTAACAGAATATAAGAAATTATTGAATCGGTCGTATGCAGTCTCTTTTTCTACTTTATTTTCTATTAAGCGTCTAATAATTCGAAGCGTCAGTGGTCGGTGCGGTTGAACCAGTCGGCAGGTGACTAAACGTGCATATGCTATTTCCATGCAAATTGTAAAAAAATATTCATATAAGGTATTAGAATTAAACGATAATACCGAGACAAGAAGTGAATTTTTCAGTCGATAGTATTTTTTTTTAGTATTGGAATCCAACTAAAAAAATTAATCTGTTTATTGTAATATATTGTTATGCTCATTTATTTTCATAAACAATCATAGTATTATTTTTACAGACGTCGCGATTTTTTCACTTTTATAGTAAATAAAACAGATTACAATATTTTACTATATATTCATAGTAAAATTTAAGTCTGTATCTGAAAATATAAAAAATAGCGATATTCTTGTTGTTGACGAGTTCATGGCACTTATGTATATTTATTCGTATTATATTTATTTCATGTTTATTTTATTATATAAATTATAAACTTCTTTCACCAGTAAAGACAAAGACAATTTGAGGTATTAATTATGAAAATGGGATGTAACAATAAGTTTACAACCGTCCTTCGTGAAGGCCGTGTGACCACTAGCCAGTGAGAGTGAGTGACCTGTCAACCGGCTGTGCGCGTGCGCCTCGTGCTGCGACCGCGCAGCCATGTGCCATGTTAATTACAACCACCGGTAAGGCGCCCAATCAACATATTATTTTTTTTATTTATGACTTTTGCATAAACCCACATTATTAAACCTATCTGTAACGTACTTTTTTTCAGCGGCCAGTATGAAACGAGACGACCTTGAACAAAATGTCAACATTAATTCCAGTCTTATAAGACGGTTTGGCGACTTTTTATAAAACCGCCTTTTTCGGTATAATGCACCAAGTACGTTGTTTTTAATACAAAAATCCTATAGTCACCGAATTCCCTTGCCATATATTGCAAGACGGCATTTATCAAGATATTGAAAACGAATGCTATTTGAAAGCCAATAAACTAGTTGTTATTTCTTATAGTACTATTATTTTTACTATTTTTAAATGTTTCGAATGTATTTCATATCAGAGAAGTCATTACCTACGATGATTTTATGAGGATGACTAGATATACCAAATTTTTTATTATGAACTGTTAAATATACCTTAACACTGTATTTTTATATTGTATGTTTATATTTATTTAATTCCACGATTGAAACCTTACGTCGTATCCAGAAAATACCTGCATAACATAGCAATATATTGCGTTACAAATTAATATTGTGTTTAATGTTTTTGATATTTTTTGGTTCTGGTCAACTGATGATCAAAAGGCCGCTTGAATACATTATTATCGCCTGAATCGTTGTCATTTGCCTGACTTTGCGTGTTTCATATGAGAGCCGTCGACTATAAAAGTAGCACAAGATCATTTCTAAACTACTCCATCACATTATAACTTCTGACATGGAATATTCATCTAGAATAGTTATAATTAAGGTTTTAATTTTTTATAAACAAGAATATGTATTAAAAGTGTAGCGACGTGTGGTTATGAACAATATCCGTTGCTAGTCCAACTAATAAAATGTACCTATAGAGGTAATAATTTACCTATAGATAGCTATCTACCTTTCTATCTATTTATCTACTTAACTATCTAATTTCAAGATTGTAAATTTTTTGATCACCTAATTATTATTTTAACTATAATCAAAAATAGAAATATTATTTATGATGTACTAACAAAATAAAATATATATTTTAACGATATCTGGCTTTCTGCCAAGATTGATACAGTTAGCTTTGTTCTAATGATAAGCATTTTAAGGACGGCTCCAGTTATAACCATGTTTACATCGCCTGTATGATGAACCGGCCGCTCCAGTCATCAGCCCTTCTACGGTAATCAGATATTCCCTCGCCGGTCTGTTGATATTGTTTCTTTAATACCTTACCGATTATATACTTGTGAAATACCAAGATAATGATACTTGATTGTGTAAACCACTCGATATCTTGTATAACTAATAGAATATCATTGAATAAAATATTGAAAGGTTTATCCAGTGCCAGAGATTCAAGAATCGATATTTCCAGTAGAAAAATAACTCAATTTGTTTTTATATATATATTTTTAAATGTACTGTAATTTTATGCAAAATTATCTGCACATACTTTTAATCGTTAAGACAGGAATTAAGTGCAGAGTGCCTTTAAATATAAATACAGACAATATTAAACATACTATTATATCGAACCACCAGCAATATTCAAATATCTGGCGTGATTCAGGAATCTAAGATAAGATCATGCGCATTGATAGCGATATATCCATATCAGTTCCCAGTGTGGGTGTTGGCGTGTTGAAAAAATAAAACCTCGTTATTTACAGCGGCTGTCTTAATTGATCTGAAATAAAAAAGTAGCATCTTACATCGCTGATTTAAATCTGTGTTGATAAAATAAATATGATAAATGAGAAATTTCAGAAGTTCAAATTTATTAAGCGGTTTGAAATTATATGTAGTAGAAAATGAAAAACCTAATCGCTGCAAGTGGATTTTGGTTACCAAAATCATACATTTGTTTAAATTTAGACATATGGACGTATATGATACAAAAAATATTAAAATTTTGTATTAAAATTTGAGGAAAGGTTGGTATTAATGGAAAAACTGGCGAAGTTGCTTAGAAAACTATTTAACTATTACTATTGAAAACTATTTTATATAAAATCCAGCTATTTATTCTAAAGAACTACGAACATTAATTAAGGACGTTATGGAAGTTGAAGATGAAAAAAGAAATCGCCTACTAGTGACACCTGAGGTTCTTGCTTCAGATCTGTAGGTTTTTGAAGACGGTATTATTTGATGGGACTGAAAAGTAAAAGGAGAAAAACGTTTCTTTTTTTGTCAATTACCCCAAGTAGTATAGATTTGATAGCATTCCTATCCATTCCATTCCATCCGATCTTCAATGAAAAAGTGGTACTGAATTAATCTAACCAGCTAAAATCGCCTGATTACAAATTATTAAACATCTTCGCTTCAGAAATGAATATGTAGAAAGCACGCAAACAGAAGTGGTTTGCTGTACTGTACTTTTTAATTTTATTGTTTTCGTTCCTGATTTACAAATAAAACATTTTAGTATCAATATAAAGTTTCCATGTACGAAAAAATAACTTCAAACTAATTGAAGCAAATTTAACACCACAAAACTCCCATTTGGTACCAGATTACATTATTCGATACTGACAATAATGTAGACAATTTGGATAGAATTGTTCTGTGTGGTAAAAAAAAAAACAATAATTTTGATAGCACACACTCCCATGACAGTATTTGTATTGAGTAAAATGACCAAGAATATAATGACTTAGACAATATGACGGTGACTGTTATGTGCAGTGTAGATGTCATATGCTACAGCTTTCTAACATTTTTCCTGATAATTAACGAAGATATTTATAACCAACTAGTGCAAACAAAGATCTTTTTAATCGTCATTTACTACTGCTGATTAAAAACAAGACCAGATGCCACATGCTAGATAAAAACATCGTCCGAATTGAAATCAGATGTTTTAAAGAAAAAGAAACGATCAGGCAATGTAATTTTCAAAAGTTTTATTAATTAAAATTTATAATTACATAAAAAGAGTTTTCCTTCTCCAGGCTGATTTAAAATCTAGAACGGTGACATTCTGCAAATGCTACCCTCTTGTACTAAAAGTAAATACATCTGAAATATATAAACTTTTAAATAAATCATAGAAAAATTATTTATATCAAACTCGCATAGTTCGGATATTTTAAATAAAAAATCACAAAACAATTCTTCGCATGGAGTTTTCTACTAATATTTTAAATATTGGTAATGCGACCTCTTGATACCATTAAGTTGAAGTGAACCACAACCAAGATTAAAACTGGAACAGAATGAATATATAGGGTTTTCCATTAAGGGCGCTTGATCTTTGAAATGCAAAAAAAAATACATGTAGGAAAGATATTTGCAAATTTTTTTTTTATTTGGAAGGTCTATCGACCCCATTATGTATGGAATATGACATCATTCAAATGACCGCCACGGCTTCGGTTGGTGGCGCGCACACGAAAGGTCCAATTTTCGATGACTCTGGCGCACAAATCGGGCTGTATTTGATCGATGGCGTGGCGTATGTTGACTTTGAGGGCATCGGTGGTTTGCGGCTTGTTAGCATAGACCTGCGACTTAAGAAAACCCCACAAGAAAAAGTCCAGCGGGGTCAAATCGCACGATCTCGGTGGCCAGTTCACGTCGCCTCCGCGCGAGATGACCATGTCCAGAAATTGCTCGTGCAGAACTTCCATCGTAGCGTGTGCTGTGTGGCACGTAGCGCACGTCCTGTTGAAACCACATGTTGTCCAGATCTATATTCTCGATTTCAGGCCAAAAGAAGTTGGTTATCATCGACCGGTATCGCTCACCATTGACGGTGACGGCCACACCATTATCGTTTTCGAAAAAATACGGACCAATCACGCCTCCGGCCCAAAATCCGCACCAAACAGTCACTTTCTGCGGGTGCATTGCCACTTGGTGAACCTCGTGTGGATTGGTCTCGTCCCAAATACGGCAATTTGGCTTGTTGACATAGCCATTCATCCAAAAATGCGCCTCGTCGCTGAAGATGATTTTTTTGCCAAAATCGGCGTCAACTTCCAACTGCTCTAATGCCCAGTCAGCGAACACACGGCGCTGTCTATGGTCATTAACCTTGAGCTCTTGGGTCAGCTGGATCTTGTACGGGTGCAGGCTCAAGTCACAACGCAAAATTCGCCAAGTTGTCGTCTGCGAAAGGCCGAGTTCCTGTGCGCGACGCGGAATTGACTGCCGCGGGTTTTCGAGGACACTGTCGCGCACAGCGGCGATATTCTCGGCAGATCTCGCGTTACGTTGACGCACGGGAACCGGCTGATTGTTAACTGACCCGGTTGACTCGAATTTGTCCACCAATCGACGGATAGTCGACTCGGCAGGACGATCATCGCGACCGTAAAACGGGCGAAGTGCGCGGAACGTTGCTCGAACTGAAGACCCATTTTCATAAAACAATTTTATGATTTGCACGTGCTGCTCGACACTGTAACCTGCCATGGTGGTTTGGGAGGACGGAATGAATATAACACACTGCATTTGACAGCTGTCACTTAAACAACATGGCCGCAATCAGCTGTCAAAGTTCAAGCGTCCCTATTGGAAAACCCCATAGTATAAATATATCAATACATAAGTTCTTTAAATTTCTTTATCGTGCCCATGAGTTAAGTGTAACCAATTGTCCTTTAAGCTTTACACATTGTATCACACGATCGCTGCCGCAAGGCTTTGCTCCTCCTTCTATTGTCTTGAACATCATGTAACTTACTAACAAGGTAGGCGCAAGCGACAAACGCTCGAGGTAGTAATATAAACGACACGAAATAAAGTACTTCATTCACACTAAGTTCAGCGTTTTGTCGTATATATGTACATTGCATATGAGATGACGAATATCAAATGTTTTTTCTTATTTATTTAAAAAATCAAAATAGGTTATCAATTAATAAAAGCAATTAATTTCTGAAATTTTTTACAAATTATGTTTGTGGATCCAAAAATAAACGTTACAAGCTTGTAAATATTCAGCTTTCTGTGTCTTGAATCTCATATGCAACCGATTTATATAAAAACCGTAACAAGCATTCGCTTTTGGCATATTGTATTGACACGAGATAAATTTTTGTGCGATTACGTTGCTGTTCGATGAAACAGCTTCAGAGCTTAAGGCTCCAAAAAGGGTAACTCGGATATGCGAATTCTACCACTATGTCTTTAAAAATAAGGATTTTACCAATCAAATCTTCTTTCCTGCCTTCAGAAAGTTTTTATTTAAGTATTATTTAATAATAATAAAGTAATTAGTCAGCGTAAAATTGGTAACATTATAAAAAATATATTTTTGATCAAGTACGAAATATATTTTTTATTTTTAACACTAGTAAGTCATATAATAAATGAAATGTAAAAAATATATATTTATAACATTTTAATTACATAAAAATAAATATTTCATATTATATCTACAACTTTAACTCCAATATTACTAATAAAATCGAAAATATACGAATCTTATAAATAGGAAGGTTCATTGAAGAGATATTTGAGATGAATAGCTGGCCGTTCATAACTATGTCAAGAGGTTATTATAAATACTATATCTAGACATGTACATATAAGTACATTTATGAATGCGCAATCTCACGTGAATAATGAAAATAGAACTAAGAGAACGAAGCAATCACAAAAACTATTAACACTCGGGCATTTTTAATAACATGGACATAAATTAAATACTTTTTTAATCATTAATTCTTTTTTTTACTGAATCGTAATATTGGAATGTTCTCTTAAGAAGCCTAATTTAATTTAACAGGTAGGCAGCGGTTTAATCATAGGCTTACCTCTAAATAACATGGTACGGTAATGGCTTCTGAGCAATCAACAATTTTTCATATTTGCTACTGATTTTTTATATCGATAAAAAATATGCCCAACTAAAACTACCCCCAGATCCTTAAATTTTGATAGCTATTGATTAAAATAATGGTTCCTTTTTGAATTTGCCAATCGAACTTATTCTATTTTTTGTTGTTCAATCAATTTATTCTTCGAGTTCAATGCACATTATAAAAACTTTAACAGTACTTTTAATTTTATAGCATTCAAATCTATAAATCATATTAAATGTACGAAAAGGTACTTTGATAGAAAATCATATTAATAGGATGTATTAAAATTATATCTGAGTTCAATTATCACTACAAATATCTCTCACACTATATATAAATAAATAAATTGTAGGACTCAACGAAAATAAAACTTCTTTTGGAACTGACACGCTACCACCACTCGTTCTCATGGTACCCATGATGTAACTCGTTATTTCGAACTATGTGAATTAAGTAAAAAAACATCATTTTTACACAAATTACAGATCACTATCACTACAATCTACTATAACCTCATTAAAATTTGATGACTTGCAGATGTGGATATTGTAAATCATGCGAGTAATGATCCGATCGTTTGCCGTGAGCACGTACAATGGAGAATAGAACGCTGTAGTAGCACACGCTGTGAAAATTACAGAGGGCAACACAAAACTTAGCACTTCTAAGGTGTTAAAATTGCCATAATTTCAAGTTATGTCCACGCCCTTAAGCGGCTTGTGTAAAGGGGGCTTTTTGCTCAAAAACTCATTTTTTTAATGATTGGTAGCCGCAACCGATATCTCAAAATTGGATGATCGGAAACAAAACCTCTATCGATCGTGTGAAATTATTTAAAAATTCTTTCTCTAAATAAAACTAAACAAAAATTTGTAGATAATAATAAACTTTTTAATTATAGAAAATGCATAAATCACTGACAATTCCTTTGAATGTGTTTGTTTACGTTATAAAATATATTATGAGGTGACATAAAGTTTTAACAATTTCGTTCTGAATTTGATAATGCCAGCTCCATATGAAATTGTTTCTGGCAAAAAATTCTCTAACATAATATATCACCCTACGCCTACACAATTAAGCCTAAACAATCTCGGCTTATTCTTTGATTAATACGTATCTATTATAATATGGCTAGTTACCTATTATTGATGGAATCATTTACAATGATTGTAATCCGATTCGTCTCGCTCACATAATATAGGTCTCTCATATGGAACAATCGATCTACGTTAGAGGCATTGACATGTTAAAAAGTAATGCTCAAATAAGAGACTAAATTAGGGTTGAATTCTTTTACTATACTTGATCAATGTGGTCAATTCATTTGTATTATTAAGGAATATTTCTAACAAATTCGATTTTATAAATGAATTAGATAAGGCATGTAATAAGCCTAAGTTAGAGAATGCTAAACACCTCTATTGAATGTTTCAAATAGCCAACCATAAAATTATTACATATCCATAGTTAAATGGGGCTACTGTTAAATAATCGGCTATTTTACGTAAACTTACCGCCTTCTTTGTACTAAGTACAATATTTCACCCACAAAGATGGGAGACAAAATTAATTGCATGTTTTCAACAGCAAACCCATCGTGAAATTGCTTATATTGAAGTGTGTCCGACATGTACCACGACAACTGGCTTGTTCGTTACACCGAATTGTGCAAAAGGGGTTCTACCTGCAACTTTAATTTTTTAAATAGCTCATGACTCGGATATTCTGGTGATTGTCCAATAACTGTATAGTCTTTTGTGGAAGGGATACCGTCTCGCTACATTACACAATGTTCACAATAGCCCGTCGTTCAATCTTCTTAAGGACCTCTCGATATTTTTTTTTCGCATGTTTAATTTTGTTGCGTCGAAGTCAACAAGGTGGACTTAGGGTATCAGCAAACTACTAAACAATAGTTGCGTCACGGTCAATAGAACACGGTTAGTTTTTGTCCGAGTTTTTATAGCGTTATGCTAGTTCTAAATTATGCGGCGTTTGTAAAGGATTGACGATAAGACGGATTACTAATTCAAAGCTCCAAGGATTAGATAAATAAGAGATGTTACTAATTGAATTCTAACATATTTAAGCTTGTAATTTATTACACTTTTAACAAGGTGATTCCAGTTAAATAGTCAAATTCAAAATCTATAATCTTATTTACTTAACTTCAGATTCGTGGTTTATAAATACGAGTACATATTAATGGACTTCCCTTACTGGTTTAAAGACATTTTTGGAAAACTTTGCACATATAATTGATTATTTAATTAACCAACCGATTAGTTAAATTACATTTAACTAACAGAAACAATTGGTAAATATTTTTTAATTAAATAACTACGTATGTATTTCAACTCTTTATCATCGTGAAAATATTGCTAATTTTGTTTTTGCATAATTTGAGAACTTCATTTATAGCACTACAGTCTGGAAGAAAAATAAATCAAGTTTATGCGTTGTGAATATTTTAAATCCAATTGAAATCTAAAATGTCTATTATAACCTAGCAATAATTCTTAACAAAACATGGTAGTTGTAAATTTTAGAGCCACTTATGGCAAAAAGAATTTGTGACATATGGCACAAACCCTACTATTAATAATCACGCCTTCATTTTACAGCATACTCGTGCCATTACAAAGATTTATATTTTATTACAATACCTCATAAATTTGCCTATACAAAGTTATACGAAAAAGAATCCGTGGAAGGAAATAAATGTCCCAATTTTTGTCAAAGCGGTAGACCGGAAGTTTTCAAGTATTTCATTGGTGTCTATTGAGAGTAGGAGATTTTAAACAAATATGAAAAGTTTGGATTGTAAGCCTGGATGAAAAGGAGATTACGACGAAATCCTGTTTTTGTTTGTTTTCTTTGCAATAATTCAATTGTATCGTAGCACAGTACAGTAGTTAGAGCACGTACTAGGAACTAAATATTAATGTGCATTTTGTGCGTGTAGCTTTTATTTTGAATTTTTTTTTGTACATTTATTTTGTTAAATGCGATAATTTGAATTAAAAAATAATATAATAATCATACATAAATTTAACATTACATATGTATTTTTAATATAAATAAATCGTGATTAAACGTTACCTTTGTTTAAAGATAAATATTAGTTACAGATGGTAAACATGAGGGTCAAAAGGAAACGTCCATTTGAGATGCCCAAAAAACTGAAATATGGTTGAACTAAAACAAAAACCAATATAAACCGCAAAACCCATCTTCGTGTGAAATGTAACGGCCCAATTCCGTATTTTTTACTGTTTCGACCAATTTGGACATCTAAATTGCATGTTTGGTCGCGATCTTTATCGGTGTAAAATTTAATGACGGGGCCAAAACAATTGGAAAGAAATCTCTAAAAAAGATAGTCAAATAGACGGTCAAAACATTTTTTGGCGAACCTCTTTAAATGTAGCACTGAATAGGTTGAAATTCCATGCTATAAAATAACTTAACCATGATTTGTTTAAATTTTGTTTCCAATAAATCTTTATGAATATATTGATTGCTTGAACAAGACAAAATCTGTTCATTAACATTATATAACACATTATATATATAAAAGACTTTGTTAAACATATAACAAACGGATTAGAATCGATACATCAGTAGAGCGATTAAATTTTTTAATCTATCTAAGGTTCGAGAAAATTAAACTAAGTGATAGCAACTAAAAGCATCGGCTCCTGTATCTTGGAAGAGGCGTCATAGTTATCAAAATTAATTATATGAATGATCGGCATTCGAAGCAGTTGTAAGATAAGTGAATTTCTCAATAAAGATTTTACCCCTTTATGAACTACATTTATTAGTAAATAAATTATTATACGGTTTATTAAAACCTCATTTTATCAGCGGTGTCAACGTTACTTTATATATTGATAATATTTGTGTTAGTGTTTGTAACATTATGTTCTTAAAAACATTTGAAAATTTTACAGGAGGTGTCAATGGTATCTTCGACATTAATTTAAAATGCATTTATCTGTAACATGTTACTTAACATAGTCGACACATTAATCGTACAAACTAATTTAATTGATGTCTTAGGTAATCTCAAAGTCAATTAAGACGATGGAGGAGATTTAAGAACGAATTGAGAAGCTCCAATCCCTAGCGATAATATCAGTTCTCAAAGAGGTTTCTATTAATTACTAATCAAGGGAGTTTGATTCTTAACTTGATTACATATCACAGATTAAGGAAATAAATAGTAAATGTATCTTTATAGTTTGCTTAAGTAAATGCGGCGTTTTAAAGCAGTGATAATCTTCTAGTAATGTTGGTGAATTTTATGTTAATAATATAAAAGATTTACACCCGATTTAATATTCTAGTATGGCAGTATAGTCCATGCGTCCTTTCCAGCCACATCAAAGATGACCCGACAATACGCCCGTACTTCACCAAACGCGTGCCTTTAATCTCTATTGATATAACGGATACAAGGGCCTGTGAACACCTTACCTACATGTTTTTTACTACTCTTCCTTTAAGTAACGTTCCTATAAAACGGTACATTTTTTATATTCCTGATATTGGGGTGCAGTAATGCACTGCTCCGTTATAGCAAACAAAGACTCTCTCTAAATGTTACAGTTTTTCGAGATAACTGTATCACCGCTTCTGGATGCAAGACGTGATTCAATACAAGGTGGAAGGAAGCAATACATTTTGGTCCATGATCAACATTATGTTATTGAATTACTTTCAAATATGAATTTTATTTAAGTGTGCATCTGCTGTTTTTTTGCTGATATTGTTAAGTTTGAGATGTGGGCGCTTAATTACGGTGCACTTTTATATAGATAATGTAATATAATCCTCTTTGTAAACAATTGCGACATGGCAAGGTGGTGTAAGATCTAACTAAATGTTGAATATTTACGAAATAGGATGTTATTAAAGCGAAACCAGGTGAACTATTTTGGCACGTTCTATCATGATCTATTGAAATAACACCTTGTGATATTCTATAAGATAAATCATAGTCTCCATGAATTATGTTCTGGATTCGTAGCGCAGATGTAGAAAGGGTTTTATTTGTAACATCAATAGATCTCCACTAGCAAGGTGTACTCAAATTTATATAACGGCTCACGCCAAATGCAAGACAATGTCGTCTAACCTGATACCTTCTTGATATTCAAGTTATATTATGATATGTATTGAAATCGTTGGAGCAGAGTAAGCAGTCGATCTGTGTGTATAATTAATGTGGAGGCAATTAAAACTTGTGTCCGTTAATGTGTTTTATGCCACCAATAAAACATGTCTTTTCCGTATCTATGCTTCGGCCACTGTTATAAATATACCAAGTTCGGTTACGATTTAATGGATTTTATTAAGCCAAAAGATGCACGCATTTAAATTAATACACGACCTGTTTGGGCAACATCTAATAAGGTGTTTCGTAAGGGAATCCCGTAGTCTTAACTGATATCGGATGATGTTTGGAATGGAAGCTGTTCCCATGACTATCCGAATTAGCATTTTAAAGTAATAAACTATTAACTCTATCCGAGTGCCATGCGAAGTAAACTATAACTATTGGGGGTTTATTATATAGTTTTACGGTACTTATAAAAGATATGTTGTACAGTTATATGGAATACAATTTTTTTTGTAATCCATGTACCCAGTTTGTCCATTTCATAAAGTGCCTGCATCTATCATTCGAGTTTCGATTTCAATGCATTGGTATCGTCGGTAAATTCAAAGGAACAGATGACATATCTTGCATAACCACAAAGGGTTGAGTGCATGCCATTGCAACTTATAAGGGTACTCATGCCAATTGTAATCCAACACTTCTGAAAATTGATTCGATTTAGCACGTGTGCGAATTTATTTAGTGAATTGATTTTTGTAGTAAATGCAATGCTATACATTTAAAAAATAAATATCTGACAATTTTTTATATAACGTTGTTGAATTTAAATGGCATAATAATATATGCATCTTGTAACGTTATTTATAATACCACATCCACATTTATAAAAAATGTGAATAGTCGTTGTGTGTATTGAAACTAAAGCAGTGACCACTGTACCATGTCTTATTTAAAATGGCAAAACGTGAGCCTAAACAAATATTGCAGTTTGCACACTGGCGCCTGTAACCTTATATCTTTTGACCATTAGGATTACTATAATTTGGTGAATTGAAAAGTCCATTGTCAAACAATACACATAAAGAAACGATGTTTTGTGAGAAAAGTAATTAAAATTATGTTCTGACGTAAAAAAAATTCGAACACTTTGAATTTTTCAAAATACACAACATAGTACCCATAATGCATACAGGATCTTATAATATTCAACCTTAATTTGCATGAAGCCCTCATTCAATAACATGGTTTTAAATACGGATCGAGATAAAATAATCGTAAAAGAAAATTAAAACATAACTTATTATGAATGTATTGATATTGTAATTGCGTTTCGAACTTAAATCCATTATATATATCTTGCATTTTTATTTTTAAACAATCCCCTGTACTATGATCCATTTTAAAGTATTCTCTTTTATAATTATTAGTAGCATACAGATCTGTTTTTATATTTATAAGATTTTATATGAACTTAGTAATACATTAATTGAGTTAATTGCAATAGAAAATAAAAAATAATAAAATTTCTAGCATCTTTTATAATCATTTTCTCACTTTTTATGCCAGTACCCTTATCGAAACCCAATTTGGTTAGGACAAAACAGGTACAATTTAAAAATACACAACCATATATTTTGTCTTAAAATCATTAAACAATACAAGTACAATTAATTGGAAGTCGGAGTTAGCTTGTAAATATGTCCTTCGAACGAAGCCAGGTACAAATTACTAGCTTGATCAGACCCGATAAGTGGATAAAGACATTATTCAGTCAAGACAAAAACTGAGCTAGAAAGCGTAATTAATGATGGCACTTCGGATTAAGATGTCTCGAACACACGCGATTAGCTTACAGTAATATTTCGTACAGAACGGTGTTCTTTGAAATTTTAATGCTTGTATTTATTTCATACCTTTGGTTGTGTTTTTTTTTTATTTAAAAGATTTTCAATCACTTTCTTAATGTTACAAAAGATATCATTCACAAATTCCAAATTTCTTACAAAACATAAAAGCGGAAACAGAATTCAAAGGGTTATTGTCGGTCCTTATGATTATTTATAGCGATCCAATGAAGCGTTCCTTCCTGTGATTTTTCGCGACCAGGAAACGTCTTTGTTAAATTTAACCAAAACTAATGTGTTCATTTTATACACTTGGGTGAAGTGGAAATAATTTCTTAACAATAAAATCCAGAAGAAACATAACTCGATAAAGCCTTAAAGAATCTGCAACATTGACAATAAATTTTGAATACATAAGTTTCTATCAGTAATGTAAGAGAATGGAACGATACAATATAAGATAATAGATAAATGCTGAGATAGGTTAAATTTATGACTATTGAATACGATCGAATATGTCATTGTTATCCAAATTTTATTGAATTCGGTCCATCAGTTACAGGCTGAACTATATAAACCTCGTAAGCAAATTGCTTGGACATTAGATGTCTCATAAGAATTGAAGCGGGGTACACACTCATAGGTTTATTAAATTAAATCTTCACTGTATAATAAATTACTTAATTTTAAATTCTACTCAATATTTGTATTATTTTGGTATTTATTATTAATTAGGATATTTGTTTATGAATCTTAATTGTTTTTTGCGACACAGGAAGGTACGTATGTATATACGACCGACATAAAAAGTAGCGTTCATTTTTGTGCACCCAGCCTTCCCGCCATAGACGTACATTTCCTTAAATCAGACCGTTCAGGATCCCGTTTTGCATCCGTTCGTACATCAAGATTGCTATCGAAGATTTACAAGAACTGTCTCCAGCTTCTTGCGAATTGAACGAATTATTTGTTTATATCGTATAGGTGGGAGTTTGTCAAAGGTTTTGGGGTTCTTATTAATCTTGTATCATTTAACTAGGCTGTTAAAATATATTTTTATTGTGGTTATTAATAAATCCTATTAGTTACGGTATATAAATTATAATAGTATATCATTTCAAAACTCGAAGGGGGTAAAATTTGTGAACGTGACGGTGATTTCAAAGTGAAGTAAAAACAAATAACACATTAGTTTGATTTAATGTCAGTAATGTGTTCTTAATCTCTCTCTGTCCACACCTATGGGTGGGCGCCGTCTCCCGCTAAGATTCGGTTCAGAAACTATCTTATGACTATAAAGTTAAAATATCTCTAAATAATATGTATGAGTTAATTCTACTAAACTATTACCTTATTATAAGATACTTAAATATGCTTTAAGAAAATTTTACAGTACATGAAGTTATTTCATTTAACTGAAAAAATTCCTACAAGTCAAATTTGGAAAAACGTGAAGTGAAATTCGTGCATCTATTATGGTACTTCCAAACTAAAAATTGTAATAAATAAGAACACAGTGTCTGTTAAAATTTTGATACATATATCGATATCAAAACCTTCCCCATTTCTGAATTAATCTTTTAATATTATGATTTATATTATTTTTATCAAATTATTAATCTAATATGTGTTTGAAATCATATGCAAATTTATTTTACTATTTCGTTTTGTTCTCGCCTCATAAATAAATAAAATCATGGGGAGTCTAAGTAACGCCGGATTTATTGAGGTCTGATACAAACAAGGGCAATATCCCACTGAGTTTCTTAAATCCTATGGAAATAGGCCAGTTTTATGCAGCCTTCTAATTTTTTTGAAAATTAAAAATATATACATCAACAGTCATCCGTAAGGAGAGAGCAAATAGTTTTTAAACTGGTATTATAAAATTCATTATTCATATTATCATTTTTCAAATTATGCAGAGACATGCATATTAAACTTGCAAGAATATTATCACTTTTTTACTTAAACGACCTAGGTAACCGACCTAACCTGATTTAATTGACGTATTGTTTTTCTTTATTATAAAGGTTATATTATAATAAATACAATATATGAAATGAGTGTAAAAATTAACTACAAGTCTCTTTTACCCTGTTAGATATGACGGTTCATTGAACGTCCGGTTTAAAAATAAAGTCAAGGTAACATTTTGGCACGTGGTAATATTCTGAGTAAAGGAACGTAAACCCAAAAACACTTTGCCACTAAGGCAGATGTTATTTTGGTCATTAGATAGAAAAAAATCAATTATTTACCGTCGTTTGTATACGAAATTGATTACTGCTTCCTAAATATGAACCTTGCGCGAACCCTGAAAATTTATATCCAAATTTATACTTCGTCTTTGTCTTTCCACTGTTAATACAAACGAGTGAGATAAAGATAAAAATCTGTCTAATTAAAATAATGTAAGATACTCTTCTTTCTGATTATCTTTATTGTGTAGAAGAGAGAGACAGCGGGTAGGAAGTAGGGCTTCAACTTCGCGACTTTTTGATTGATGAACAGAGAAAACGCCTCAAGTTCACTCCACTCAAATTTAATTTAGGGAATATATAAAATACGAAGGCTATTAATTACATTTTGTTTGTTTTGGAACAGTTTTTTTTACCACTATTCAATAATACTCTCCGTAATTTTATAGCATCTTAAAAAGTATGTTTATAATTTATTATTTCGTAAGACTTGTGTGTCTCTTGTACACACTCAGCAGAGATATCAAATCTGTAATTTAATATACTTTTTATTTTTATTTTACTTGAAGATGGCGGAATTGGTTTTGATAATCTTTAGTATGCGGTTGAATTATAACCAGGACTTTGTTTATAACTACACTCCACAGTTATTATATAAAAAGCCGATAACAACAAAAGTAATTACTATTTACTGCTATATATGTCGTATAAATTAAAACCTATCCAAGTTCAAAATCTTTCTCACATTTTTTACACAGATACAACGACCGCGTCAAACGTTTTAGAACTAGAATTAAGTTAAACGTTGCTATTACCTCCACTTAACTTAGAGCCGGCTATAAACATAATACTTCTAATCATCGAACCACTATCCATGTTATTTAAAATTTAAGGACAGTGAATAGGAAATCTATGAAGAATGACCTTATTTATATCCCAACATTAAAAAATGTATAAGATCCAATTAAACTTAATACTTTGTTAATGTATATTGATTTCTTTTAATTGATTTTTTTATATTTTAATTAATAAGACCCAAAATCGAAAAATCTTATCAAATGTTTTTCAATTACATAATGTCATTGAAAAATATTTGAAATATTATACTTGTTGTAATTATACGAGCATATTTGTTCTAAATTCAATATAATTTTGTTTCAAAGTCATCTCCACATATTTTCTGTCCATAATAAGAATGATCGGTCATCATTAGAAAATTACGCATAAATAAATAGATAATAAAGTAAATTGAAAACCTACAAAAATGGTCCACGATAATGATACCGGCTCCTTTGAATTAGATATATAAAAACTATTTGTTTATTCAACTATCTGATGTAGGTAGAACCTTGAATATTAGCAACAAATCACATTATAATAAAAAATTCAACTATATTGTTCAGTATTATACTTAATAACGTAAAAAATTAAAATTCTCTTCGTCAACAAAATCACTTTAATAGTTAATGAATAAAAAAGGGTAAGAAATATATATGAAGAACTAAGTGTACACGCTTTAGATTTCGTAGGAAACCTAAGAATTCCTTCGTGGGTTTAATTTACATAATAAATATGTGTTCAAATATCAATCATACTTGCTACTATATCAGGCAGATGTATTCAACTTGTTATCTTGCGTGGGCGGCACGCGTCAATGATACCCATTGTTGGACACCCCTGACTTCACTTCCTTGTTTATGTTTGTATAATGTACTGATTGTACAAAGTATAGGTACTTAAAGGATTAACTTGATCTCTGTATCATATTTTGTTTCATAGATAACAGTACATGAATTGAATTGTCTATGGTTTTTGTAAGCTTTTACTACGGTTTTATTTTAAATTTGTATCAGTAATTATCAGCTAAGCAGAGTGACGAAACAATGTTATAAAGAATGCAGCAAGTTTTAAAGGTATTGGTAATTATGTTGTGAACACAAAAATTCTGGTTTGACCACAGAACCGTAACATAGATTACAGGTCTAACTTACGGCACATTTCGCCATCTTATTTAGTGTCGTCCGAAATGATACACAATTGACATGACACGTGTTTATGATGATTAAGGTATTAGTTTTAAAATCTTAAAATCAGGAAGAAAATATTTCATACATTATAAGCTGATTGATTCCATTCTGAAACGAAAAAGCTTGAGGTAATATACGAATATTTGTTTAAAAAGTTGTCTTGCATCCAAGAGAAGAAAAAAAGCATTAGTATTCTTCTCAATATATATATATTTTTAACAATTATAAAATATCTCATATTATATAAACTAATGGCGCTATTAATCAGCTTGCACAAGATCAAATAAATATTAAGGGTAACCACGTCAAAACTAAAATGGAAGAGGATTGATGGATCATAATGAACAATAGTACTTATTCTCTCCCCTAAAAATCAATATCATTTAACTTTGTTGCTGGTGTGAAGTCATAAATAATGACCCAATAAACTAAAATATAAAAAAAGTATAGATATTATATGAAATTACTTATATAGCCTCGTTATAATTTTGTGGTCTCTAACATAATGCTATGAATATTTAATAATTTTCGATATTCTAAATTAATGTAACATTTTTAATAAAACTTCTTTGTTTCTGACTTGTCGTATATAAGATATTTTTAATTTATAAATTTAATCAACGATGTACAAATAGATTATAACTTTAAGATAAACCAGAATTGATATTTAATTATCTTCTGCACCCCTTCAGGTAGGGATGGGCCACCCCCAGTCTAACAAAATTACTTACTTATTAATTTTAAACCAAACAGAAATGTCTCGTAAGAAATCTATGATTATAAAAACATCATTGTCGCTTTATTATCTTTGTTTTTTTTTTGATTATCTACTAGAACACAGCATTAGGAAGAATAAATATTCTATTCAAAATTATATGTTATATTAATATTTTAATAAATTATTCGCTAGGCTCAAAAAAGTACAGTTAGATTAACCATAAAATTAACTTATGCAGATAAAAAAAATTAACAATTTGTTATATTTATTATTTAGATGAAGATGTTTTAAGGCTTGATACTTCACATTCCTGACCAATGTGAATAGCGTGCTGGTTGCAAGTTAATTAATTAAATCTTACTGACTAGTAACCGTAGGTGGGCTTCGGGCTGCGTTTTGAGCTTAAACTAATTAATGGGACCGTTTTCATTGCATTTCGCATTAAAGACGAAGCCGAAAGATATTATTAGATTATATATGATATATGAATCATAACGTGCGAGTTCAATGAATTTATTGTATCCGAGCCTTGAGCTAGAGTTTTCAGTATTTAATTTTGGCGAGACCTTTAGCCCTTTGCGTGTGACTTGCTTTATTTATAGTCCGATCCTTCCCTTTAATGATAGATTTAATTATTGAATTTGTAATAAGTTATCAGTCGAAAAGAAATTACTTTTTAGTCATACGTTACTTATTTCTGTGTGTTAAAGTTAATTACGTAATAGTTTTCAAAATTTTAATTCTTGATTAAAACAGTCATACTCATAATATTTGTTCAAAGTAAATATTTATATAATATATAAAAGTCATAGTCGTAATTAAGCAAGTCCAATAAAATTAATTCATGCTCCTAAATCTTAAGCTAGTTAATTTACATCCCATACTTCCTTACTTAAAGTGTTTACGGTACATCTATAAAATTTGATCGTTTATAACTTTTAGATGACAAATAAGGCAATATTGTTTTAGTTGTTGACGATATTAACAGAGCAGATTAGAATGGTATTATATTCTCACTTCTGATTTACAATTACCCGTATAGATTTTAACAAGTAAACGAACTTTTCAATACTCTTACTGGGCTTTGGACCTAATTTAAGTATATGCAATGACTTAAGCAAATGATGTACATAACTAACTATAAATAAATACAATTCACATCCTTTTAGCATGGATAATTTGTTCGATAATAATTAACGGAGCTTCGTGACCACCGTAGGGTTTCGTGAGAGCGGCGTCTCTGACCTTATAGATTGAGATATCAAAATCCTTTTCAATATAACAATACAGCATTTGTTTTATAGTTATAATGTGGGCCTGTGGGGCGTTCACTTATTTATGAGATAGATTAGCTTAATTTTAATTAGGTTCAATGTATGAAAACATCATATGTTTGTAAAAGCGAATGAGATAAAATAATATTGAAAATCAGTACCAAATAGTCAATTTATCACATACTATAGCGAGATATAGAACTAATATCAAATAAAGCTTGTCTATTTCCATTGGTAAAATAACGGGAGAAATGTTCATGTGACTAATAAATCTAATAATAATGTATAAATTTACAATAAATTTAATACTAAAGTACTCGTAAATTATTAACTTATCTGGCTGCTAAAAATTTTGAGAAACTTAGAAAAATAAAGGGGCATATACCGGAATAAGTGATTATTTTGTAAAATAATTAGGGGAGAAATCGCATTAGGTTGAGCATCTTCTTTGTATGTATAAACTATTTAAAAATTTAGTACATTTAATAAAAGAGATTTGAATAACTGGGGACTTTCAGAAAAACTTTGTTTAAGCATAAGTCGTCGGAGCGTTTAGAAATTTACTTATATAAAACATTACACGAGAAGGCATATATTTATATCAATAGATCTGCAGAAACAGTGATTTAATATATATATATGTATGTATAATCTGTAACTTTTATTCCGCACAGATACAAAATAATGTTCTCACGAGTATCTACACAAAGGCAAATTCTAACTCGAAAGTTCCTCTATAAAATTTTCTTAAAGAAGAAATGTTAAAAGCTACAAAATTAGAAAATGATTGAAAGTAATAAATTTGAAATGATTTAAAGCCATTAATTTCTATGTATCTACTAAATAAATTGACAAACTGTTGACAATGTACATACATGTTGCGTGAGCGCGGGAAATTTAAAGTATTTTCTCACAATTAACATATTCCAATAACTTAAGACTAATGATAAAATCTACAAAATAAACATCAAATATTGTTAATGAAAATATTTTCAAGTTTTAAATCCTCCTAAATATTCATTATCAACTTCTTGTGTTGTTGTATTATGGTTTCTCTCTGTATTGAGATATTATCAATTGAATTTCAGTTTTATAAATGTCATCTTTCTGAATAAGTTAAGTATTGTCATATTATATATGTCATTTTAATCCTTAGGATTAAAACGCATACTTAATAACTTCGTCACGTGTATCGGTTAAAGCAATAAAAAGACATAAACTCAGTTCAATCGCAAAATTTTTAAGTACACATCTCTTTAATAATAATTATAGGAATCCTAAGAAGCGGTTACTCTTAACTTTATTTCTATTTGCACTATCTAAGATCTTGGTAACTATGTTTTTATTTGAAACAAATTACAGTATCCATGGCAAGCGCAGGCTTGGTTAGTCTCGCCTTGATTTATACAGCACTGCCATCTTGATTATTTAATGTGGTGTTGTATTTTAGCGATGCCAGAAAATTATTGTATACTTATCTTAAATATAAAAATGTTTTAGTTTTAAGATGACTACACTGTGATACTTGATATACATATTTATTTAGCTTCATTAATATTACTTGCTTTACAAAATATATGTCACTTTACTACCTTACAATCTCATTCTTGTATATAAGTAAGAAAAATTAATTCCAAAATTTTGATTTTTTCTAATGTAAATATACAAATATATTCCCACAATATTTTTAAATTGCAACACAGTACAGATACTGCAATAGGTGGCGTTACGTTGAGATAATCGATTGTTTATGTTTGCCCCGAGCCTGAATTGAGCCATTTCACTCCTCAGCCCATATCTAGATCGTAGTTCGTAGCTTATGGTTCTTTATAAAATCTTGTATTATGACATCTGATATAATAATAAAAATAAGCCAATGAGAATATAGAATATATATTTACATAATAGTTACCGATGGAGTTCAACGAAATTGCACTATTATGGATAAAGATATAAAATGCATTTATATTACAAATCTGGTAAATATGCCAAGGACTTCGCTACTTTGTTCACGTATTTATATGCCAACAATGAGGCGATTTTATTTTTATTTTGTCGCCAAGATTTTATTCAGTTAAATATGTATCAATCAATCAAAATGTAAACAAAAAGGTTTTCACCTTGAATACCTGCTTTTGTTAAAATGGTCACAATTGCAGGATACTCATAGAAATTACAAAAATCAAGCATTCAGAGAGGTGTTGATGCGCGTGCACATGATTTAGACAAGCAATAAAATAATTGCGGACGTGTTTGTACTAAAATAGCAGCAGTTTAAGGAATTACAAAGAAAATAAAGACGAAATATTATTAAAATTGCTTTTATAAGAATGTGAACTGAATACTTAAACAATATGTAAAATCCAAAGCTAATTCCAAATTATAATAGAATAAATAATATTTTATAATTTATGTAATTAATGTTTTTAACAGATAGTAATAAACCTTTTTAATTCCAATTATGTTTTCAACGATGGAAGTCACTGGGATTGACAAAAATAAAATACATGTAAACAATAAATTAATTCACGAGGCAGTTAACCGTGTTCAGTTATGTCCAGCTTAACAACATGAACTAAGATCTGTATCAAACCTAATTTATAAAGTAACAAAACAAATCTAAGATCTTATTTTTATCCACATAAGGTTTATATTCCATCGATATTCCCATCACTCTGTATTGTAGTAAATATGCAGACATATGTTAAGACTTTTGTCGCTTTATCGGGATTGAATCAGCTTCTTAGTTTTAACGATTATCGCACTCAGTACGTTTTCTCACAAGTATTTATGTTTATTATAATTTTTAGTAGCTGCATATAATTTTTTTCAACTGTGAGCTGATTATATTTGCAATTATTTTCCTATGTATAGAGCTTTAGCTCGTTATATCTCTGTAAAATATTATACTTCAGGTTTTGTAGCAAGGTTTAAAATTGAGATTTGATGTCACTCAAACAAAATGAACTACATAATTTAGTGTTTATTTGTATAAATTAATTATTATACATTCACATTCTTACTATTCACAAATCATAGCTATTAATAAGCTAAGAAATTTATTTATTAACCGGTATGGGAAATGATTGTAAAAATAATAATATAGAGGTACGAGTTTACGTATAGAGAATTTAGTGTATTGAATCATATGATTATATATATATCTCGAATATTCGAGATATAATTTAGACAATAACACCAAGAATTGATAGAAAACTGAATATCTACATAGGTATTGCTATAACTTTTTATTCACCAGCATACAATATACTATAACAAGAGAAGGTCCAATGAACCATTCACAATAGTATTTCGTATATTAATACATATTTCATAACACATATATTTGCTGTATACCAAGCTTACGTACAAAACACGAGCTTTGTAGTTACCTAATATACCAAAGCAAATTTAAAACTGGATCACGTTGAGAAAATTGCTATAATACGAAGTCCTCTTCGTCTTCTTAAATATTTAAATTTATTTTGGAAAGTACGTAAATTAAATATAATTTCATCCAAAACACGGAAGGGGACACGTGATTAAATACTCTCTTACTTAAAATGCAAATAGAATTCAGGGAACCAAAAATTATTGACATCGTATCAAAATTGCACTGGTTATTTGTAATGAGTGCTAAAAATTCAAGAGAGGAGTATCAGGACTGCCGCCTCATATAATTTGGACACGTGGTCTTGAAGAGCCAGAATACCTTTATTCGGAAAGAATTTGCAACACATTCTAGTTTAAACATTATTTAGACGACAACCAATCTTAATCTTAATTATCTCGTAACTTAAACAGTTAAAGTATTGAGTCTCTTATAGCAAGTATTTTCAAAACGTAAATCTACTAAAGATTCCGCTTATAACACTGCCGTCGCCAGAAGCAGGTGTCCTCAACACGCGCTAAACCTCTAAACAACTATAAAATTATTTGTAACGTATCATCCTGAAAACTAATTTCATATTTAAATACGATAAAAATACATGCTTTAGGTTTCGTTATGTATTTTATTAGAATTAGGTACTTATTAAACATTGAATTCACCTTAAAATATTTTTTTTTTATGGTTTTTAATTTTAAAAGTCAATGTCTGTTTTGGTCTGACGTATAGTTGTAGTATGTTTTCAATTATATAATTTCATATGTCAATCGCTAACTTAACATATAATTTTGTAAAAATCTAATACGTAATAGTTTTAACTGATTTATATCCGACGTAATACCTTGACTTAAAATAAAGGCAGTAAGGGGGTTCCAAGAAGGGGGATAGACCCATTGCCAGGGCAGATGTATGCTGACACCTGCCCTTACTCACCTCTCTCTTTCATTATCATATACTTCTTATGTCTGTCTCTGTCTAATATCTATTTATGAATAATTAATTAAACTTGCTAATCACGTCAATATTTTAAAATAGTAAATATACAATTCGCATTTTATTTAACGATCCCCTTTTCAATCAAAATATACAAAAAGAGGAGATTATTATAGACATAAATATAAATGTTGAGTAAGTAACATAATGTCATTAAAAAAAGAATTACACGTCGCCAAAATCATAATGAGTAATATTTATATTGGATCATATTGTGAAGGAGGCATTGAAACAAAGGCTATGCGATAGACTTAGTCATGGTAGTACAAAGTAAGATGCTCAGTAAAACTGGAAAAACGAAGACAAGTCGTACGATAAGGCTATATAATGAGCTAGCTAACAGGTGGAGCAACTGTTAAAGTATAAATAATTCAGATACGTCTTATTTATGACGACAGAATTTAATTTTGGCTGCAATTTTATTGAAGTCTTGTAGATAATACTTGTGCTTAAACAACGGTACACGGTACGATACTATAAACATAAAAAAGGACCAACATTACAAACAATACTTTTCATTAAGGTTCGGATTATTCAAAACACTTTTTCTGTCTTTAAAATGTTTTTCATTTTTTACTCTTGTCAAGGCACCTTTCTGAGATATCATGAAATTATAATATATTTTTGATGTCATTCACTACAAGTTATGGGACTATAAGATTTTGTTTGCTATGTTGTCATTTTTATATAATTTTGAATATAATTGTTAGAATTAGCTACTAAAAATGTTTTTAATTAAGATGATTGAGAATTGCATATATTACTCTGAGTATAATTTAAAATCTCATATATGTAGCAATATTCTTCTCTCAAAACATTTCTTTATTATAAAGGCAAGTTAAAATAACGTTCGAGATGAAGAGCTAAACATTTTTAATACTGGTAGTTTTCACTAAGCCGAAGCAGGCAGGTGGTTGCACTTCTTTCATTAAAATTAATACCAATGTCGCGTGTGCACATTCTTACATGATAACGCCTTGCCGTAATTAAGGTAAGGTTTGAAGGAGTAAACTCGTCTGACGGTGCGCAAGCGCAGCGCGCGCGCGCCACGCGCCGCCACGTTTAACGAGTCCGCCGTACACTTGAAGGCAGTTTATTTATCGCAGCCTTCTTATTTGTTTTATTTTATGAAGTTAATAGAAAAACTAGATTGTTTTATAATTCATCTATCCTTTTTGAAGCTTTAATTTATAAACTATTTTATGCCTATTTAATTATTATTGAAATTTATCACCAGATACTTATTGATTACTGTAATAGATTTTTATTCTCTTTGAGAACTTACTCTAGCTTACTCACAAGCTATAAAACAAACAATAACGTTGTTTTATTTTAATGATATTTAACCAGTTTAATATGATGGTGACTGTACTTTATTGCCTGCATATTATATGACACAAAATATCGAGTTTGTTTATTGGCAATCAGGGTTCGAGTTTTTATTTATGTTCCCAGTTTTTTCACCTGTCTCATTGTGACGTAAAAAAATCGTGACAATTAAAAAAGACATGGCTAATTATCTATTTAGGCCTAACGAGCTATTGTATAACAATAAAATAGTTACCTTCGGCAGGGTTTATCAATTGTCTAATTAGCCTTATTTATGAATAGATAACGACTTTAAGAAAAGGTCAAAAGTAAGAAACAAGTCTTACTTTGCTCCAAGAAAAACCATAAATTTAAAAAATTCAATTTTAAAAATAAACAAGTACCAATACACCAAAATTTACAAAAGATTTACGTTAGAAAATTTAAAAAGTAAAGTCAAAAGTCAAATTAAACATATATCTAAGGCGTTTCAAAAATTCACTGGCCCTCTATCAGTGTCAGCTGACAAGAGTCCCATCCAGGTTCCCGTCATTGTCACTTGCCAACAGTACCGCCAGTTGATGGCAACCACAGATAGTCTCTTGTTCTACAAGGTGCGTGACATGTTCATTTGCATTTCGGATACTGAATGCGATCGTGAGAAACGTTTGATATTCCAAATCTAAACTCTGTTTATACGGAAAATGTTAATTCATATAAAATTTTTAAAATCTTAAAGAAATAATTGGTTGTAGATGAACGTATTACATCAGAATGTAAAAAAATACATTTGTAATTGATATAAATTTCAAGGACTATAAAGAATGTCTGGGTTCTATAAAGTTAAAGTGCAACTCATCAAGCTTGTTTAACTAAGCTAATCTTCAACAATGTGGTAAGATACAACACCTCCCCATTATAACCGTCACCCTTTGATGTCGCGATGAATGGAAGACGCTCAACAAATCGTTAATCAAAGTATATTGGATCAGGTAGTCCATTCAGATCGGCATCTTTTGCATGTGATTAATAGTTTATTCTCAAATATGAAATTAATGTAGTCTTTGATAAAATCCAGCCGCAAGCTACCGATTGATCATACTTAATTTTCAAATGCATAACATCTCTTATGATGGACATGATATGGTTTTACATAGTATTTGTTCTGCTACGTTCTTTTTCGTAGTATATTTTATAAACATATATTTTTATATGTTAAACATTTGTTAAAATAAAAATGTGACTATTTGTTTTGGATCCCACACCGGTGAAGCGTGACGTCACAGATGACGCCATTCACATCAGAACCATCCCTCGAATCCCACGTTACATCTCCGTAATTTGTTCATATAATTGTTTATTTGTACCGGATAATTGTTTTATCAATGATAATAATTTGTTCAAAATGTAACTTTAATTATAACCCTCTTGTGTATAATTTATTGTGTTGCATCGTTGTTACTTAATGTACGTGAAATATCAATATTCTTCTTTGGCAATTATTGATTGCAAATATTTTATATATAAGAGATGAAAATAAGAATATCATCGCGGACACTAATTTCATAACATACTTAAATAGAAAACTTAGGATATTGTAAAATATACTTATGAAAACTGAAATGTTTTACAATTATTATAAAATTTTAAACAAAATTGCTTACAAATATATACATATATTTTATCATTTTTATTTTGTATTATACTTACATGGTTGCATTTTTATGCTTTATCTTAATTAGTCAACGGGAGGTGAAATGCTTGTAATTTGTTATGACATGTTTGAATTCAAACAGCGAGGGGTTCATCAAAATTATGAGACAATTTGATATACCACCGTTACTTCCACGAAAAGAAGAACAATTTATGATGTTTCTTTAATAAATTTGTACATACTTTGAATTTAACCATTAAATTAAAGATCTAAAAAATACTTTTTAAAATATTGAAATTTTTTCAGCAATAAAAAAATATATAACTAGCTTTTTAAGGTTTCGTCAGCCACGGGTAAAACTGGACAATAGTACTAATATCTTTCTGTCTGTCCAGACGGACCAGACTGTATCTCAAAAACCTAATAACAGTTGAGCTTATTACAAATAATGTACCTCTAAAGCCGCTGTAACAACAAATTTTAAAAATAATGTGAATATTTAAGGTTAATTCAAAACATCAGACATGATTTTTTTGGTGTTTTTATATGTACTGGTACTGAACCCCTCTTTTTAACCTCTGGCTTCACCGGTTTTATATTTGTTTTTCCCTATTTATAATTTCAGAGGTCAAAATTAGAATTTAATAAAATTTTATCAAATAAAACCCTACTAATATTATAATTGCGAATGTTTGAAAGAATATTTGAATGCAGTTATAAATTTGTTACACTTCTATGTCAAAACTACTCAATAAATTCAATAAAACTTTACAGGTATGTGGATAATACGCCAGAATGAAAAAAATGGATGTAAATTTTCCCGAAAATAAAATATTTCCCACAAGATTACATCATAAACGTTATATTTTATGAAGTCACTTAACGCGGAATTTAGATACTGCTGCCGCTTGGTTAACATTAACTACTTCTTGAAGCGAACACAGGTTATTTCTCTCCAAATCGTAATTCATGGTCTACGCAAGCGAAGTCATCTGCAAATGCTATTACATATATACGTACATTTATAATTTTATTGACTGCATTATTTAAATATTTATATATATGTGTTATTAAAATGCATGATTATAAACATTTTGATTTTAAAGTCTTGATTAAAAACAATTTAAAGAGTAAATGGAATATCCCGGAAATAACAGATTCTTCCCTTCTGACTAAGTCTAAAAAAATACAATTATAAATTTTTGCCTTAATACTGTTATTTTTCTTTAATTTCCATGGAACTTAATAATTATATTACAAAATTTACAAATATATTATTATAAAAATCAAATGGGCCTGGTCATGATAATGTTTTAAGTAAAAATAACACTAATTAAAAACTCTTTATCTTAAAGTAAAATCATCGGCATTTTATGTACACTCGTTAAGCGGGAAAAATAAAGGTAATCTTAATACTTTGTATGTAAATAGTCATTTTTATATCAAAGTAAAGTAAAAACATGTTTTTATAACTTCGTGTCGCAGTACTTACCACGACCTAAACAATTTTTTTAATGTATTAATATAAAGGCAAGATCTGCAATATTACATATTTAGCCATTTTCATAATGAAATTTTATATCAAAACTTTCCGCTTTAAATATTCTAATGCATAGGTTTTGGGAATTTGTTCTTTATTAACTGGGGAACTGTTTAAATTTTAAAATGAAACCATTTAACTGAAGGAAGAAATGGCTTTAAAATATTACATCATACCTAGTGGGACTGTAAAGAAACGTTCAATATACAAAAGTACATTTTTTTAATATTTGCAAGCATTTTTTTTCAATATGAAACATTTCAAAACGTATACCCTTAAAGCTTTTTATGAATTCATAAATTATTCGCCTTATTTAATTTTCATTTTTCTCTTCCTAGTTTTTTCATAATATTTTAAATATAGGAGTTGATATACAATGAATAATTATTTGCGCAACGTGCCGCAATGAAGTTACCCTTTAGTTGTCTGTGTAGGCCAAGTCTTTAATACTAAAAGTGCCTAGCAAACAAACCGCAGAGAATCGTATTGTATCTGTAATTGTAGGTTGCTTTTATTAATCTTTTTGTGGTGAAAATACTTTTAATTCATTGCCTATAATCTGCACTAACTCTCACAGTCTGCATATATTGACTGCCAGTAATTTGCTTCTGAGATATTGTGGCTAAGTACAATGCTAGTTTAATAGCATCCAACTAAAAAACATGCGGGCTAAATAGCAGGCATCGGCAAATAATTCCTTTGTAGGCAAAGTAAAATATTTAAGATCTTAAACATTTCAACAAAACCGACAAAGTTTTATTGAGATAAATCTCTGATTAAATCCATGCGACATTTATCTGCCACAAATAATATTGTTTTTCAATGGATATACGTTAAAAGTAAGGACGTATTAAGATATTGTAATATCGATAAAGTTTTTTAAGAAATGTTTTTCTTTTGAATGTTTCAAATATACCTGATGTGAACGTTAATCTGTCGTTTTAAATAACATGATCGTTTTATACATTACCATTAAATAACGTTCTTTTTTATTTGTATTAGGCTGAGAATTTATTAAAAATATTATTTTATAATGTTTAGTGGTCATCAGATAAAAAAACTGGGCACGCGTTACGTTCGCTCCCCATGCACCTCGCCAGGTACGGACCCGTACAAAAGGGAAGGGATGGTGGAAAATAATAGGGGAAGAGAATTTTAAAATTTATATTTTTTGCAGCCGGCGCAGGTGATATAACGCGTGCGCGTGCGCCGCCGGCTCACTTGTGCGTGAAGCTCCGACGCTAACGCCCGCACTCATTCACAAAGCTCCCACTAAGCCTTTACGCGTCATCCAGTGCTTTTCCGATCGTCACGTAGACTACCGGTGTATTTATCGCTTCGTCGTAAAGATATAAAATGTTACAAGAAATACAACTCGTTCAAGGTCAGACCAACTATATGGTCGTCTCTTCGGGCTATCCTACGTCTACTGTCACCAAGAATACAGAAAAAAGGATTCTACCGATTTCTACAGGTGCTGAAAAAAATTATGTAACACACGATACTCCTCCAAACCTGCAGTACAGAAAAAAAGTGCACTTTAGGACTAATCCATACACAGGACCTCAAGCTGTTTCAATTGCTAGACGCAATGCTAGAGAACGTAACCGTGTGAAACAAGTTAATGATGGATTTAATGCACTACGCCGACATCTTCCGGCCTCAGTGGTAGCGGCATTATCAGGTGGAGCTAGACGAGGTTCAGGGAAGAAACTGAGTAAAGTGGACACATTGAGAATGGTCGTGGAATATATAAGATATTTACAGCAATTGCTTGATGAAAGCGATGCGGCTTTGGGCATTACACGCGACCAGGAAAATAGAGAAAATATACCAAGTGGTAATCAAACTATGACTGTGTCAGATATGGACGATGGCTTTTTTTACGGAAGTGGATCACCTTGTTCTGAAAAAGCCGATTCCCCAGCACCTTCAGAATGCTCATCTGGTGTTTCATCAGCGTATTCCAACGTGGATAGGTACGAGGTATCAACACAACAACCTTTGGGCCCAATGGATGAGGATGAACTTCTAGATGTAATTTCATGGTGGCAACAAAAATAGCAATAACGTAAGTACGGTGTTTAATAAAATTAAATATAAATCTTTGCCATTATCTCAATGCGCATTTCTGAAATGCAATATTAATGTTGTTGGTTATATACATAATGTATAAACAATTTGCTGATGGAATTTATTTTTATCTACAGGTACTGATGCACCGAAACACGTTTTGAGAACCCTCCGAGTTGTTTGTATTTAGTGATGAGAAAGAGACTCTTTAATATATCTAGTCAAATTTTAGTGCCTTAAAGATGAGAATACGTGGATGACAAGATCCAGACCCCCAAGTTATTGCATAATATTTTAAGTTTAGTTTTAAGTGAACTGAGGCTTTAGTAACGAGCCTACCGCATATTGTAAATATAGATATAAGCTACGAATAAACAATATTTATTGAACAACCGAGAATAGTGTATATATTTTTTTTAATAAATCCCTCGAAAAACAATAAACACAAGACTTACAATTTTAATAATTTTTACATAGGTATATAAATAAATATTTTCTAACATATAAGTTTCACTTATAACAAAAATTAAAAGTAAATAAAAAAAATCTGTTCATTTTCTTATAAATAATTTTTAAAAAAGCTCTGAAAAATTTAATATTCCTTAACGTCTAGAAAAAAATATTTTTTTGCAAATATAATGTTTACTATTCCAATGATCTCATTATGGAAAAACGATATATATTTTTAAATAAAATCTTCCAATTTAATAAGAAATCTAAATAATTTTATATAAATTTATTTAAACTCAATTTGGATCTTTAATAACATCAAAATACTTTTTTTATAAAGGACAAAAACAAGACATGATTTCAGACAAAATTTATATATTATAAAACAGTTAAATTTGGGTAAATATTCCATTTAATTTAATAACACAAAGGTTTTTCAGTAATACTATTGATTTCTAATATTACAACCCTAAATAATTAGTTTCTTCCCGTGATCACGGTTGCTAAAAAGTTATTTAAACGTAAATTTAAATATAAAACTTTAAAAAACCCTATGGCAATAAATAATATAGATTTATTTACATAACATTTTATTGATTTTCATTGTTTTACATTTAAAAGTCTTAAACTAATAATAAAATCTATATATATTAGTTTTTATATGAAACCAATAATAAAAATTAAAAACTACACTTAGTTCTTATGTTGGCAAAGTCTAAGAAAGATTCTGATAGCATTGTAACAACCGAGCTTATATAAGAGCTATTTATAAGTTTACTTGTTCTATTATAACCGTTTATGAATAAAATCTAAATTAAATTATATACTAAGGAGATTAACGTCCCGTTTCAACATTAACTGGGCCTAATACTTTAAAACGCCTCAAGTTACTCATACTGTTTGACATTTTCTAGAGCAACGATTATAGCCACTTGTATTGACATTTTATTACCTTACTGCTAACGAGATGAATTATATTATTGATAGCACAAAGCGATAAGTTCACACTAAATTACATATGATTATAAGTTTAGCACCCGATAATGTTGCTTGGACAGTCTGTGTACATGTTTTGGACAAATAGTTACATCAAAATATTGCTTCCAAATAACACTTATTAAACTAAAGTGTTTATTTGATGTTGTATTAGACAAAGCAAATTCTGTTTATGAAAGCTTTAATGTTTTAACGCATTTAATATTCAGAACAAGAATGTATTAAAAAAACAGATCGGTTGTAATATATAAAACCTTATTTTTGGCTTTAATAATAGGTAACATCAAGACCAAGCCGTGTCAAAATTAATGATATAAAAATCATATGTATGAACAAAATATTTTTGTGTATCTTTCAGTATGAAATCAATTTAATTATAGAGAAGCAAACGCTGAACAAAACGTTTATAATGAAAAAAATTCAAAACTTTAACATCGCTTTTGTAAATAAACATAATTAATGTAAATGTATCGATAACGAAGGGAGTTATTACTGTCAATTTGTTCAAACAAATATCCAGGAAGTGTGATATCTAAAAAAACAGACAATAGCTAGAAAAGTTAATTTTGAACCCGAATCAGAAGCCCGCATTGTGCTAACCAATAGGTCTTTTGTTATCCAACCCACGCTTATTATCAAACACTGTCATTTTTTATCAAAACAATATTTTACAACCACAAACTAATAGCAATGTATAAAAGTGTTTGTTTTGAAATATAAAACTTTGTCTTTCTTTTCATTTTGATGAGAAGATATATGTTGAGGACTGGAAATAGTATGACTTATTTGTAATATTTTTCACTTTTCTTTTTAAAAAATTAGAGTGAATAAAAGAGATCCGAAAAGGGAAACTGAGCATTGCCTACTAATTTTTTCATAATTTAAAAAATTATGTTCAACAGTTAGAATTATAGTTAAAAAAATATTAAATAGGACGTAGTGTATGCAGTTATATATGTATATATATTACATGTACATATAGATAATCCTTAGGTAATATAAATCATTTACTACTTTATTATTAAGACGATTGATGAGTATATTGCAATGACTATGTAACAGTATAATATTTATGGCATTTTAATATTATGCGACCCCAAAATCATAAAACGGCTATGACTTAATAAAAATAAGATGAAATTACAGTAATTTATTAGAAAAATCAAAAAAATAATACCAGTATATCCACCCACATAGATAATAAATTAAAACCCTTATGAATTGTCATATAATAATGGCTAGATGATTGGTTTCGTGTGAGGTATATTTTTTTAGATTCTCTGCGATGTTTTCTAGTCGCTAAATTACAATGATTTATGACAAAAGGGTATGACAATTTTGCCATCGGAAAAATATTCAACGGCCTTATTTAATCTATTGAGGAAAAATTTTATGGTATCTTAAATATTATTTTTTAAAACTATTTATGCGATAATATAAACAATGCTGTATCTGATGCAAAAATTTAGTAATTCATTAGAATATTCACTAACAATTGGGCGATTCCTTGAAAACTGATCTATCAATTTATTACTTTAAAAATATAATTTTATACAGTATTTTAAGTGTTCGCAATTTTTTGTCCCTCATTTATTTACACACCAGTTATATTTGCACTTGTATTAATTTGTTAGTTTAATTGAAATCTTCCATTTATATATACGTCAGTATCACATATTTGCTGTAAAAATTGCTACGATGTTTTTAGTTACACGACATAATTCTACTGGATACTGTGAGAAACAATTCCCGATTTAACAGCTATAATCATTTATACCTTCGTCCAATAATAATCGATTAAATCAAAACCTAGAAATCTGTCGATACTTCGATGTTTATCGAATTATTCCTTGACATTAATCAAGAACATATCTTGCCTTTCTCTGTTTCAGTGAGGCTTTTAGGAAGTTTATCTCACTAATGATGTTTAACGACGTTCCTCCACTCCACCTTATCACTGACTGTCGCCTACAGTAGCAGTGCATATTTACTATGCACACCGATACAAATTGAGCCTTATGTATCAGTATTAGAATCGATTTTTCTACATCTAATAGGTATAGCAAAATAGTAGTAGCATTTTCTCGTCGGCCGTCCCTTTGTCGCCTTTCATATCTCAAAAGTAAATTAATTGACGGATTGCGGTAGCTACTGATTACCGGTCTTTTTGTGACATCAAACCTCTTTTGTCACAAAATTTATCATACAGATAGTGCATATTTTAGAGTGAGAAATCGTTAGTGAAAACATAATTTTTGACCATCCTCTTTTGTCATATTAGAATTTAAAGTTCAACAACCGCTTTACTTAATTTTAACAAAGCAATTCACAAATGTAATAAAAAGTTTGGTATCATATAATAAAAAAAAATATTTATATTTTATTTTTACTAGCATAATGTTATTATGCATTTAAATACATGATGTAAAATTTGTTTTATCAAAGAAACAGGTACTAAAACTTTTCTGGAGCTAAACTTTTAAGACTAAATCATACTTCAATTTGAGCTTCATACAGAGCTGAGACCAGGGAACAGTAATCAGCGATCAGATAAATCTTCTTTAAAAATCCTTACTAATATGCCACGACGCATAGAATCTTATCCACCCTATCCCAAATGGGGAGCAAAACGTTAATTTAAAGCACTGGAATTGAATTGGGGAACAAAGGCATGGCTGTCGGCTGCATTAACGCCCAACAATAAATCCCTGAACTCTGTCGCTAGAGGGCTAATTACTTGGCATACGGTTGATATACTGTCTACTTAGGAGCGGTGATGTATGGCTACACTCAAAGGATTCGACGCCGCTTGCCCGCGGCAAATACTGTTACGATTTAGAATAAGTCGATATGAGAGACGGAAGCAACAAATGGTAATATGGTATTTATCATAGTCTAAATATTGCTCTCTTTAATCTATAATGTGGTATGTAAAAATATAATTTATATTTTGATAGGATTCTATTTCAAAATATACTATGTATCTATGTACGCACCTTCGTTTAGACTGGGTACGAGATAAAAAACAATTCTGCTTTTATTACGATGAGTAGGACTGTAGGCTGTAAGTGATTATTTCAGGCAAAAACTTGTAAATGGGCTATTATAAAAAACTACATAGTTTTAAATATAGTAGTTTGTATAAGTTTAAACATCTTGCAATATCTACTACTGCAATTATAAAATATCTTAACTTTAATGTATAGTAAAATTTTAATAATTACAAAATTCTTCTCTTCATCGTATTTCGTTTGATATAAAAACATTCGAATATAAAGAAAAACTATAGAATACAACTTATCGTTATTTCAAATGTAGAACCGATTCAATCAATACGATTCTTGTGAACCGACAAAGAATAAGATATTTCTTTGGTATTGTTATTTTGACAATACCATGATCTAGATCAAAAATACATTGTATTCCCAAAGGGTTAACATTTATTTGAGGTATCAAACAATTATATACCTTAATAACTTAGTATTATGGTTCAATTTTATTTATCCGACGTTAGTTTATAATAACGTACAGACAAATTTTTACGTTCACACGCATCATGAGCAACGGTAACACAAATAGATAGCATGTGACAGTAATGGTATATTAAATAGTATATTGCTTTCATTGCTGTAATAACTTTTTAACGAATTTTCCTGTCCTATAGTGTAATTCAATTAAATTAATTTTTTACCTGATAATATTTCTCTAATAATCGAAAAGATTATCCAAAGATAAGCATAAGGATAATTTTTTTTTTACCTGTATAATTGTGGTTATTTATCTTGGCACATCTAACAAATGAATACATTCATACTCAAAATATAATCTCACAAAAAGATAAAATCAAAACTCTGGCTTCACTAGACAAATTGTTTGCATTTCAAAATATGTGTTTACAAAATATGTCGCTCTTACATTTAGATTTTATTGTTGTTTGAAATTGATTCTTAGATTTACAAAGTACTGGTGTAAGAAATTACACAGTGGCTGAATCTTATCTTGCAATCTTACCACCAACGATACCAATTCATGAGGCGTTAAATTCCCCATTATGACTTCTTTCAACTAGGTGAATATTAGTAGAGAAATTTTAATAAGATATATAAAAAGTATTTTGTTATATCTATAATAATAAATCTTTTGAATAAATTACAAAAGTACGGATAATTTTTTACGTAATGGTATCTTCGGAGATAAATTTAATTATATCAAATAAAAACATACCACTGTGTTTTCGTTCCATTTAATTAAATATTTCTAATGAAGTATGTAACAATCTGTAATTATGAATGAAATAATTGACAAAAACAAACTTTTTTTCTACAAGTATCTAAGATGCATTGACTTGTCAAGCAGATGTCAAAGGATTGGTAGCAAGGTGTCTTTTCAGGTGGCGCGGCACAAGCCGTTCAATTGTTAAAGTACTAGCGAGCACAGAACGGTGTCCAAATTGTATATATAATATAACCTTGGTCACTTAATTTAAAAAAAAATCATTTCTAAAACTATTTTTTTTTTTGTAAATAAATTTGATTATAATTTATCAGAAAAAAAGTTATTTTTTAAAAGTAATAAGAGACTACAACAAACATTTAATATATTTATGTATAAAAAAAACTTAATTCCTTATTTTTGAGATAGGAGAGCTTGTAAGGACTTTTCTCTTTAACTGTACGTACAGTGTGTAGACACCTTTTACGGTCAGTTTTTGTATTGATATATGCGGAACCAGCAAAAGTAGCACGACGATTAAAATGCTTATGATTATATTGAATACACGTTTACCGACAATTTATCGAATGTTAAAAAAATTATATCTTATATTTAATACATTTTGTTGTATAAAACACTTTAATGTTTAAATCACTCAGAGTTCTGGTAATTTAAGAATAAGTTTTAAAAATAGCTACACGTTATGACTGCTGAAATAAATTCTATGGGCTACCAATAATTCATAGAATAAAATTTAATCAAATGATATGATAATAGTTTGAATCGCTAAAAGTTGCAACAATATAAACGAGACCATACGGGGACATCTTGCTGTCCTGTGCCATATTAAAGCGAAAGCTGCGTAAAATCTTTGATTCAGATTGCGCAAAAACTCTACACCCTTTCTATTTGTGCAACCCTTCAAACGTTTTCTGGCTAAATGCCGGCGCACGCTTCACCAGGTGCAAAATACAATTATTCAGATGTATTTATACAATATGAAACGAAATAATTCCTCTGGAATATAAACACAAAATTTTAAGTTGTCTCTCTAATATACTGAAAAAATATATAAAATTAAATGTATGTAGTTAACATGCAATAGAAATAGCGCATATATATAAAGAAATGGAGTGTACAAAATTGGATATATCTACGTACCTGTAAAAAACATAATCTCATATCAGGTCATATCAAACTTTGAAGAAACTAATATTGTTACAACTATATAGCAATTTTTTATCGATTCGAATTCCTAATTTTAATAAAAATATATATTTCAACGTTATTGCCCGTCTTATACATATTAGAATTAAAATAACGAAAAAAAAAATTAAATGTCAAAATTTATAGATACATTAAGAACATCCTCAAATGGAAATTTGAAATCACATAAGAAATTTTAATAAGTTAATCCAAGTTGATATCTTTATTCTCATATAAGCCTATTAAGTTTTAAAATTTACATAACAAAGAAACAGGTAAGGTAAATAAGTGACCGCAGTCTAAATATTATACTGCAAGACGTTTACATTGGTGTTAACGAGCTCAGCCCAATAAAAGTTTTGTGAAGGACCCCATAAATCTCTCCAACCTATATATATGTGGCATTTCAATGATAGTATTAAAACGTGAATAATATTTGGAAGCTGAAACTCAATTTAATACGTTTACAATTCATTTGAAGGTGTAAATAATAATGCCAATAAATTATGACAACTTATTAATAATAACACAATTCAAACTAACTGAATAACAATAATTATTTCACAAATTTAACGCTAGATAACAAACTATGTATTTCATTAAAAAGCCTTCTCTTATCATTGGACACCGAGTCCGTTTTTGTGCAAACATTTTATCTTTGCGGTCAATATTCTAATGCTTTTCTGTTGTTTAGTATTAATTTCTTTTGGCGACCTTTATCTATTATTGAGATAATGTGTTTCTAATGATACTACAAAAACCGATATCTTAAATAACACATTGATTTTAGAACTGCTATTATTTTGCGTATACTCAAATTCATACAAAAAAAGTTATACGGTTGATTCTAAAAGTAGTTATTAAGTAATTGAATTAATTAATGACAAATCAATTATCTGGTTATTACTACCAATAATGGTCTCAAAAATTTTCAATTACAATTAAAGTTTTGCATTTATTAAAGTCAAATGAAATCTTAATCTTAATTGTGGCTTTTGTTAACTATTAAAAAATTTTTTTAATGATTCCGAAGTGTAAAAATCGCGATAAACCATAGGGATTGCCTTCAGCTTAAGTGGAAGATAAGGTAAGAAAGAAAAGTTATTTTTTTAATTAACACGTTTAGATATCTTAATCTCATTGGCGCCGATTCCTGAGAGAACTTACCTTTTGATAAGAGTCTCGACATCTTTATCAAATATAGCCGTAGGACGTTCTGTAGAGGATGCGCTATGCAAAAAATCCATCGGATCTTTCTAATTAATGGTTCCTACAATTTTTGAAGACCACCCTTGATTATAGTTATAATTTATGATTATCTACAGAGAATAATAATATAAAATATATATTATTAATTAGCATTTGCCTCAAAAAACCCGGACCTCAATAAGGGTTATTTGATAAGACCGTCCAAAACATTAACAAACTATTTAATCGACATACATTAACATAACATTAACACGAAATAATCAATAAATTTAATTATTCTAAATAAAGTATTGCTTGTTATTAATTGGTTGTGCGTAGATAAGATTGTAATATGCTTCGTGGGAACCATTCTACTGCGGTTATAGCCAATAAATCACTGCACTCAATCGTATCCGGAGCAATTCTATAACCATGTGTATTCTTTGTGCGAATTAAAGTACAATAATAGTATTATTATATAAAACAGAACTTATATAATGTATTGGATATATATCAAAATTATAAGTTAAATAAATGTGTTAAGTGCCCTTCCAAGGAGAGTAAATTTAGGTAGAATTTTTAAGATATTAGCCCATTTAGGTAATAATAAAAATTTAAACGTTTCTCCCGGCTATCCGGGCCACTGTTTAGTCGATATTCTGTTATTTTTCGGAATATTTTATGAGAAAAGTTCACTATCCCGATATCTTTTATGTGATTTATGGTCCGTCCTAATTCGTGGCCACTAGTTAGTATACCGTAAGATTTGCATCTCATTACATTAGAAATTCGTATTAAGTAATGTACCGTATCACAACATATATCTTGTTAATATTTTCTATCAACTCGACACTCGGTTTGTGTTTACGAACATATGATCATTATATACTCTTACACAGACATTCAATATAATAATATAAAGTGTAAAGGTAAATCGCAATATAAGGTTATGGATGATTAACAATATTACAAAGTTTAAAATAAGTGGAAATAATCATATAAGGCTTAAGGAGCAAACAATCTAATGAAATTTCACAGCAACCTGTGAATTACCAATTGCTTCTTACATTGCAGTATGTACCTTCTGCGATACACACAGACCAAAAGTAAAATTGTAATAAAATCTATCATGACTTACCTTAAATATATTACATTAGGTATGTCATAATATATTTTAAATCTAATAACAATATAAAATTGTATAAAAAATATATTTTAAGGTGCTTTTAAAACGAAAGTAATATGATGTTTTTAAGCGTATTATTAATATGGACTTAAGGTTTGGATACGTCTCAACAACAAAAATATTTTAGTAAAATCAAAGGAGTTTTCATAATTCGTATTAAAAATTGAAAAATTTAAGTCCGGTCCGCAAGTCACCGCAGCCTGAAGGCACTACTAACCGCCCAGGAAGCGGGTCTCAACGCGCAAATAAGAAATAAATTTGCTGCCAAGCGTAACAAAGCTGAAGCAAAAGAAATACAGCCGTAAGCGTAAATCTGTAATACATAGGTCAAAAGAGTATAAGAAAAAAACGTCTCTTGAAAATAAAATTGTGTAGTTTCTTTTTTGCCACAAAATTATAACTTACAAACCTTTATAAACCTTAGATCTTATCAATTAAAAATCTATATCTAATTAACAACTCTAGGCAATCAATAAATCTGTAGACTGTTGACATCGTGGAAGCAATTTGTCTTACATCGTTCGATAAGAATCGCGTCTCAACCCGTAGACCCTATTACCCTGTAGACCCTTAGACACTATTCGAAAAAACAAGTGCAATTTAGTTGCACAATTTTATAGGATTATGAGACTGTAAACTGACTTACATTCTACTACATTTATGTTAGTTATTTTATTATATATTTTTTTTTAAATATAAATTATACAAAGATTTTAAAACTCAGGTTTAAAAAAATATAACGATTTATTAAATTAACGTTTTATGAATGATATAAGCGACTACTGAATATAAAAATAACAAATGTCAAAAACTTAATATTGTATGGCTTAAACCCTTTATTATACAAATTAATATCAAACCGTGAGCTTCTTCATCGTTCACAACTCTACTTTCGAGATAGTTTTTTCTTTGATAAAACAAGATAAGAGAAACAAACATCGGGGACAATACAAGACATACTTTTTCATGTCCATTCATCTTTGAAGTGTTAAATTGTACTGGTGATAAAATCGGTGTATACTTTTCTTCTTGTTGAATACAATTTTTTTTACTACCGTACTTGTGGCGCGTCACTTATATAGTCTGTGTATTTAATCGAATTAAATTTATTTTATACACGTGAAATATACACAACAGTAACAAAATACAATATCGTAATTATAACGGAACGTTTTATAGTGATTGTTAGCAATAAAGAAGATAACCGAAATTTGGGTCAACTTCATATGTATATGTCATAACGAACAATTTTAATTCAATTAAGATTGAAAGCACTGCATTTATAAAGGCAAATATAATTATCGTCATTCCGAAAGCCTCATTAGGGTGACCAAGCCCGAGGATGTATAATAAATGTTGATGTTTTATACAGAAAAATATTGCAGATCTTTCTCAATAATAATAATACGAAATTAATCGTTGAAAGCTCTTCGAATGACATGAACAAATGCGGAAATTGTTTAAAACTACATATTATCCTCCAAGGAAGAGATGATAGAATTCATTTCCTGTTTGGCAAAATTTTAAGAGCAATGTTTATGCATTGTCCGCGTGGGATAGCTACCTGACTCCTGCGGTGCTGTAATTTCTTATAAATCGACAACGAGTGAGATAACTGACTAGTAACGGTGTGGAGGGGGCAATCTATAGACGAGACACAATGCAACAATAGTGCACTGATCTAGATTAGTGACGCGCATTGTGTCGCCAAAGGGTTGCGTCCTTTGTCCGATACAAATGCGCCTGCGCATAATGCGAATAACCCGCAAACATCTCGATACAGAATTCGCACGGATTCTTTCAATTTCAAAAGAAAATAAATATAACTTCTGACAGCCGATTCTATCTTTATTTGTCATTTGTACAGTATAGAATCATACAATAACAATTTGATTATATTCAAAAATTATTGTTATGAAAAGTCCTGAGGCTATATGAAATTAATTTTACTTAAAGCGCCCACTAATCATACTTTTAACTTAATTAGAGGTTTTACTGAATATAAAATATAAAACAATATGAAATATGCTAATAGTTTGTAATGACGTGATTTTAATAACTTAAGACAACCGATCATTAAAATAAGGGGTGCAAAGACGTTATAATTATAACATTCTCACTATATCAGAGGGGGAACAGAATTAACCCTTTCTTAATTATTCAACATTTAAAAGTTATAAATCAAAACATAAGTTACATAAATCAAATTTGCTGGTCATGCAACACCACAATGTTTTCGTTTTATTTTTATTAAAACGTCTTAAATTTTGAGAGTCAAAAAAGGAATATAAGCTGACTTAAGGCCACTAAAAGAGTAGTCAAAATATTTTATGGCTGTAAATGTTAGCAGTTGTCAAATAGGATCACCCGTATAGAACACAAAGGGGCCGATGTAAATCTTGTATTTTATACGCCGCTAAAAACCTGATTCGTTCCCATAAAATATATGTAGATATGAACAATACTAAATGCAATAAACTGAGCTCCATTCATCGCACTGGTCCCTAAACGTCTATAAAAAATGTCAATCGGAATGACCATTCTCACAATTTTCAAATTTTATTAAAAAAAACTCGAGCAAATAAAACATGGGTTAACAACACAAGTATGTGTATTATTAAGATAAGAATACCTATTTTAGTATCGAAGTGAAACTTTTATTTTTCTAGAATTGCTATAGTTTTTTGTTCATCAGCTCTAAACTATATCATAAAATGTTGTAACCCGACCGCTTATTGTTACATCTTTATACTTTTGAATAGCCACCGTCATCTTTAAGGGTTGACAAAAATAGAAGCGATTTGTCTAAAAAGTCAAGAGGTGCCTTCTTAATACAAGGACCACTTTTTACAACACTTAATTGTGACAGTCTTATCTATTTATCATTTTTTTTTTCAATATGGTCTTGTAATATAACCAGAAATTTGAATTAGTGAGAGATTTGATTGTTTTAACCCCAGAATATGAGTCTTGGTCAATAACTTTTGAGATGTTGCTGCAACAATAATTATGATTTGTAAGAAAATATTTCTACTTCTTGTTGAGATTTCGATGTGGGAAGATACTTATTTCAACAAATCGAAAGTAGTTACTAAAAACTAGGTATGTTCAAATATTTTCTAATATCCGGAAATTCCGAGTGTGTTATATTTATACAATACACTAATTAAAATCAGATACGAACATTTATATATTGTGATCGTAATATATTTTCCAAATTCCTGACTGTAAACACGAGATTTGAACTGTAAGACAAAATTACTGCTAAAAGATTTAAATATAAACAGTCATGATGGTGAGACACAAATACATAATAATTATAAATTAAATAAGCATTGATTAACATTTCTTTGAATTTAGGTATATAATAATAATGTTTCTCAACAAAAAAGTAAAAAATATTGCACACATTTAAAAAAGACTACTATAAAGTTAAATCAACTAAGTGACTTAATAAAAACAAGCGGAAGAGGATGGGACGGTATTAGTTTTATATGTCAAAAAAACTGACACTCGAGAGCGATTGTCGATCAGAAGGAATAATGGCTCAAAAAAAATATTTACGAACCCTTTCGGTAAGTAGAGCACCTGACTCGGAAGGCTTTCGCATTCCGTGGGAAATCATTTTTAATGTTTCCTCACGTTTTGCATTGTCACGTTTTACCTCACCAGCTAAATGCAATTTTACTATAATCCTAAATTTTTTTTTAAGCATAATTACATATGTATTTTTATAGCGCTATAATTCTCTCCGTAATAAAAATAATCTAAATTTCAAGAGATTTGTCAGAAATAAACAAAAAAAAAATTCAACTTCACCAAATTAATTTTAAATATTATATGAAAACAAACACATATCCTCACACATCGCTAGACAAGTTTTGAGTATGCCAGTAATAATGATTTATAAAAAAAAAAGAATTCTATGGCTCTTTTATAAAGCTTATTTTTCATTGTTCTTACATCAAGTTACCCGCATAAGGCCTGCAGACACGCGCTACCACATTGATAATACTATCTGTGTACTTGACTTTTAATGTACCTTACACTACCGTATTTCGATTATGTACAGTTATTTGCTCAGTTAAAGACAACTTTATCTGGATTTCAATTTAAATAGCTTTTCTAAGTCATAATATAAGCATTCTACAATCACATTATAGAAAGTTAAATAAATATTTGTTTTCATAAGTCGGCATTTGTCTTTTATTCCTTGCACTTTTACTGGTCCATATTAGTTTATAATTAATGAAAAAAAACCTTATGCTTAAATTGAAATATTCAATAATAATCTTTGTCACCGTAATACCACGGAAGCTATATCCCCTGATAATTTGATTGCTGTCATAACACCGGATAGGTATTTAAATAAGATTTAAGCTTATTCCATCTAATTGAATCCTAGCGCATTAACCCTTCTTAACCTATAATCTGCTTTGTGGCCTCACGCCGACTTTAATGTCACGATCAACTGTCTCCTTAGAGCTTTACATTTTTTATCTTTTCTATCACATCAGAAGCTATTTGATGCCTCTTTCTAATGTCGAGTTAATAGTAGCACGGTCTTCTGAGGTTCTCATAAGTAATATCTAGCTCTTCATATCATATAAAAAAATTATTCTTCTATCTATTATATACATTCATAAAGATGTCGATAAAGGAAAAACCAGTCTTTGTTCTATGTAATTTAATTACAGGAGTTTAATGACTAAGTTTAAAGCTATTATATGTTTACTCAATTATAGATAATTTACAACAAAATGTGTTTAAATATTATGTCAAAAGAAAGCCGACATTATTAAACGATCAGCAAACTCATAAAACCGCATAACACAAAAAGTACTAAAACTTTTTATGTCATTAAAAGCAAAGATGGCTACCAAGTTATCGAATATAATTTCAACATTTCAAACATTCATTAGAAATTTTGAGGGCTCTACAAACACAAATAAAAAATACGAATCCAACCGCAAGTAAGGAAGTAAAAAAAATGTAGCAAACATCGATAAGTGCTAACTATTTCGCATCATTCGTGCGGAAATGTATCTCAAATTGCACGTCACAAAGATCTTCCGATTTCACGAGCACTGGGGGATGATTTAAATTTTTTTTATCACAGAAATATTATTGTTATACAAAATCGCAACGTTAAATATTTATTTCCAGAACACTAAGTTATATCACGGTTACAACTTTGAATGAACAGCCATAAAACTATGTTACCTTTACATCAGTGTCTTACAATAATATTAATCTTTGATATTAAATTTTTTATTTGCATGAGGTTTCGGAAACATTCATTTATATTAATTTTTGTCAAAATAAGAAACTGGCGAGGATTAAATAACAAAATTATAATGTACATTTCAAATATATAGAGTAAAGAAAAGCCATTCATAATCTTTGAAATTTGATACTTTATAAATTTGCGGTCAAGTGGCCATGTTAACATCTAATTATACATTATAATTGAATTTCTCTTTCACTTCTCGCAGTGTAATCATTTTAATCATAACTTCATTCATAATAATTCGGAGAAAGATAAAAAGTTTTATGTATATTTATCTTTTATATGAACTAAATATTGACTGTATGTGTATGTATGTAGTAACCAGTTGGTAAAACAGTCACTATACTTTTTAAATCACACGGTCCCGCCGGCGTAGGATGTTGATATCCGACATTAATTATGCCATGGGAATCATATCTATATGAAATATTATGTATAACAAAAATCTTAAACATAAATATTTAATCACATTTGATGCACTTATATCATAATTAGTTCAAAATAAATGTGAAACATGCATTAGCCCTAATAACTGACATTCAATTATCATAGCCAAGTGAATTACGTCTTTTCTTTATCCTGTTACATTAAATCTTACCCGAAGAACGGCTATAAAGCATTTGCATACGACGGGTCCCGTCTTAATGTCTGTCCGTATGTCCTGTAATTTATGCGCAACTACCGTCGACATATCAATTTGAAATTGAAACTGCTTACATGTTTCTGTTTTTATCTCGTCAATCATCGCAAATAATTCGTACAAAATGATATTGAATCAAACTTGGTACAATGTCAAAGTGAGGCAACTTTATTAAATACATACGGAGATGATAGTTTTTAAGCAGTCTTCTTTATTACAGGTGGCAGATCCACATTAAATTATAATAAATAAATTTTACTTTACAAATTTTTAGTTCAAGGTAAAGTTAATTGTGGAATTATTAATTATAATAACAATAATCAAAATAGCCGCTTTCTTTGTTTATAGAAAAATGGACAGTAAATGTATTTGATAATAAAAAATTTACAAATGGTTGATTCTATTGTAAGAGCTGATAACTACCTATCATCTTGAAGGGAAAATAATTTAGCGCTAACAACGACGTGAAACCTTTTACTTTAGAGATTGGCATAAAATTGAAAACAATACGAACAAAAAATAAGTTATGTGGTATGGTTTATATTATAAAAAAAATATTTCATTTCTGATAAAACTTCTAAATTAATAAAAATTTTAAATGTTATTTTTCAATCTCACTGCAAAACGTGATTGTCAAAAAACTTTTAACTATAGGCTGATCGTGTAAATTTCACCAAAATCACGACTTAACCAAGGCCACGTGCGATACATAAGAAGATTAGTTGTAACATATAACAAAAGGCACTACATTTTAATAGATTCCGGGATCCACGTATCGTTTCTTTATTACGGGAAGTATGGAAGTAGGAAACAAACATTTAAGTAATCTTTAAAGGTCTGCAGGTAACACGCAATTAGTAAACCGCTCCATGACAAATATTATATAGAATATATTTACTATAGAAAAGAGATGTGTTTTTTTATAAAATAATGATAGTTTGAATTTGTAATTTTTTTTTAAGATTTCAACATAAAGAATCAATAGTCAAAATTCGTCCTAGTTTAAATATTTAGAGACTGTAATATAAAACTAGTAATTAATGAGATATGTTTTAGTTTCTTATAAATAACTTTGCTTCTATTATTCCATAACTTTCTTAATCAGTCAGACATCACGCACAACCAAAGTTGTCAGAAATAGAGCATCCTGCAAGGATTTTATACCTTTTCCCTGAATATGTTTTTAAGTATGTGTCTTTGACGTGTCATAGAAAGACGGTTAAAGCTATGTGTGAATAGCAGCTAAAATAACAAATAATTAAAAAAAACTTAATTTAAAATAATCGTTATAAATATGACACTATATGCTTGTTTAATACAAACATACATATACTATATAGATACATATTTATTTAACAAGAAAATTAATGAAGGTGACAGAACACTGAAATATATAGACAAAACCACAGTACAGATAATGTATTGGAGATATCTGACTATAAAACCTTTGTGGCATTATCTTTGTCGCACATATATACGCATTTGGCTTCTTATCTACACCAACCGCCGTTTATCTTGTATAACAATGTCCTCACAGTAACATCTTAATCAACTGTTTCCAATTTCAACGGTATCTATGTAGACAAAAGATTCATATCTGCAATCAAGCCGCTAATAAAGGTTAAAAACTTTATATCTGTTTTGAGTTATCGTGTTCGATATGCGAATGAACAGCCTTTGTAATACTTTATTTTCATTAACGAGTGTTAAACATTTCTTTTACTTGTTGTTTTTATGCAGATAGTTAATAATTGTAATATATGGAGCTACGGAAGACTATAACAAAACGAATTATAGGACCTCATATTATTATCAATAAAAATAATGCATACATTTTTTTTTATTGTAGCCATTTACGGAAAATGTAAATTTGAAATACTCTTACTTATTGAAAATAAAATATATATACAAATTTAAAAATATGTTTTAAAAAGTATGATCTTTATAAAATCTGTACAATTAAAATGACTAAGTCGTCCCTATAACACTTCTTACATTTTAATTACATGTACTTAGTTTTGTTTGACAAACATTTATTTCTATTCTATTACAGAAATTGAGATATTTATTCTCTGGTAAGTACGTTTCTATTCGTGTCTGTTTCCTTGTACATACAAAAACGCTGTGATTATATAAAAGTAGGCAGACGAAATCCCGAATATAAGCTGATATATATATAAACAAGGTGTTTAACCAAAAACATTACAGTAATTTATGTTCAAAATATTATATTGAAACCAGAATACACACCAGTCATTACCAACATTTTCTATACTATGATAATTAAATGTATACAATTTGACAAAGTCCAATGTATATAATATAAAGCCGAGTAACGTTAGAGTCATTAAAAACTTCCGGCACCAATAAAATGTTTTAATTACAATTCAAATCAAGTGTGAGGTACACGGACTAATTAGGACACATCTGTATTGAAAATACAAGTTGTATAAATGTAAACATACCTTTAAACCAAAGCTATCGCTGTAACTTATACTATAGATACCTTTCTCTTTAATTCATTTCAAACATACAAAAATAAAAGTTTGTTAATATTAAATTCCTTAAACACTTATCATAATGATAGATATTTTTTTATTTGGGAGATAGAAAAAGAAAGGAGTTTTGATATCAATTTTATTTATATTATTATACTTATGTATACTACAAAAATATATTAATAGCACAGCCATATTTGTATACCATTATATTTACATATTTACAAAGTATTTCGAATTCAATGAAATACCAAAAAAGAAAAATAACAATTTGCTAGTGACTAGAAAAACACAAAAACATACGAAACTTTACTTTTGCTGCCACCAAGTGATCGCATCTAATAATTCACTATCATTTACTGCGTTTACTTCACTATAGTAATTGTTGTGAGTGTTAATTTGGTAATGATCATTTGAATAGCTTGAAGACACCCCCGATGAACATTCAGAGTTAGCAGGCGATGGCACAGAGTCAGAGTACGGTGATGTTCTTCCAAAAATTCCCTCATCAATTCCAGATGTATCCATAGGTTCTTTGGTAACACCCAATGAAGCATCACTTTCGTCGATTAAATTCTCCAAATATCTAATGTACTCAACCACCATTCGTAATGTATCGACTTTGCTCAATTTCTTGCCGGATCCCCGACGAGCGCCTCCAGACAATGCATTCACAACGGCAGCGGGTAATCTTTTTCTTAAAGCGTTAAAACCATCATTAACTTGTTTTACGCGATTCCTCTCTCTTGCATTGCGCCTCGCAATAGATGCTGCTTGTCCGGAATTATTTTTGTAATTATATTTTCGCACTGTGCAATCCATTTCTTGGTCCACCATGGGAGCGATTGGAACGAATTTTGGGATCTCGTTATTGTAAAAGCCAGTATAGTTCTTGGTTTGAATCATATTGTAGTTCGTTTGGGCTCAACGTTCTCGTGAATGAACGCATTGGGATCCCGCGGGCCTTTATATGGCCCACCTGACCAAAAAAATGAATAGGGAATACTCCCACCCCTATTCCATTTTTTTGGATCGGTACCTGGATATTTTTTTGTATTTGATTGAGTAGCTCGAAACTTTATACACGTGCCGTACAATTTCTTGACCTACAAGTATTTATTCTATACTACATAACTATAACCCATACATATAATCTATATAGATATAATAGAAAACTATTCAATAAATTGTACACACCTTAAGTCAAATATATACATCAGAGTATATTGTTAGAGTCAAATATATCATTATTGAACATTAAATTTTTAAACTGTCATTACTAAATATAAAATTTCTTTCATTAGTATTTCTTATATTTTCTGTTTTTCCTTTTATTTTCAAACTCATTGTAAATAACGTCAGCTTCTAGAACCTATATTATATGTAAAAATAACTATTACATGGTAATAATATATTTTTTTTATGTTCATTGAATATACTACATTTTTCTCTTCCCAGCGCCGTTATAATAGATGTGACGTTTATTTACTAACACTTAATTTAGTTTAGATTTTCACAGTGCACATTGGAAATCAATAAAATTATATATGTATTTTGCTAATTTACACGTTCTAGGTGTGTTTAAAAGTTAAATCATGTAGACGGATAATCTTTAATGTAAATTGTACTGTAATATTTATATGGTGAATTAAAAAATAGGCTATGTTACTAAAATATAAGTTATTATTTTAAAATTTAGTAAAATATGTAAAATTTTGTAAATTATATATGCACATTTATTTGGGTATTGATTATTATTTTATTTTAAATTTATCTATCTCAAGATCAAGTGTTTAAATTACAATACTGACACTGTGCAATGGGAAATTTATTACAGCCCCCAAAAATAATGAAACAACGGGTTTATGTTTGTATAACGACAAAAACCAGAACCAATAGCAATACCTACTAAAAATACCAATCTAAACTGTACTTTATTTACTGATAATAAGGTTGAAAAATAATGAAGAATAAATTAAAAATGAAACTCTGGCGCCCTGGGCGGTGTTGACTTCATTGAATTCTCAAATGGTTATATTAATTTAAAACTCAGTTTGTATTCTTCAATGGGCTCAGCATTGTCATATTGCACTTTAAAAAGATTACAAGAGGAATATGGGCCAGCCTTTGAGAAGCTCTTGATTGTTTAGAAGCTTTCAATCATTCTTGTAGGCGCTTAACTTGAATTTAATAGACTCGGTGTCGCCTCCAAGTAATTCATGTACTATTATGTCCCATTGATTTTTTCGATCTACCTGACTTTGAATGACGAAAACAGTGTCATTAAAAACCAGTGACAATAGCCTGTTTTTATATTTTATTAAGTTGAAATAGCATTGTAGATATATTCTGCATTCCGTATTAATTAGTTCAATCGTTAACTACTTTACTATTTAAAAAATATATATTTTAAGCTAGAACATTAAAACAAAGCTATATAAAACATTTTCAATAATTCTAAACAAGGGAGACATTAAATATACGTTTATATTAAAATTATTATAATATACTATAATTTCACACGATTTAGGCATAAAGATATTAAACTTGTAAGTGTACAGGTTAAAAACAACGTATTCGTAAGCGATGTAAGTAATAATTTAAAGTAGTATATTATCTTCAAGTTTTATCTAAACTACACTGAAAATTGTTTTAAAGTTAATGTTTCCCCAGAGTCGAATAAATTCTCGCTCTCCGATCACAAGACCCCCATCCATCATGACATGCCTCTTCCTGCAAGTGAATTCGCAAAATATAATAAAAATGTGGGAGTGATACACGCACTGTAAAGTACAATAGCGCACGGGTACAATGGCATCAAATAACTAGCCCACACCTTAGAGAATCGCAAAATAGAGACATCTTACATTATAATAGAATAAGAACCATTGTAGATAATTACGACCTTTGTAAGACTTACTAAATGCCATCGTATGACGTGTAAAAGGCATTAAAATTATGATCGGACACAGTTTGATCGAGTACCTTAACTTCTTGATATACAGAAGTTAGATCACGGTCAATTATTAAAAATAATAAATAATATTAAACCCATATTCACTGATTTACATAAAGAATTTAGGAGAACAAAATTTTGTTGCAACAAAACTATTAAATATATATGGGACTGATATTTGTATGGTAATTTTTAAAACAGCCATCCATACCAGTCAGTTATATAAGGAAAAAAATCTTCCCCACAAATCTCGATACAATTGGATCATTAATAAATGCTTCCACAAAACATTCTTCTATACCCGCAGTGTTGAAATTGAGTACAGGTTGCACTAAAACCTACATATAAGTGGTGAAATAAACTTCGGGCATCTAGACATTCCATGACATTTACAATGAACAGTTTAAAACAAATAGTGGCTTACGACTTTAATAGTTCCAAAGAAAATTCTACTCTTCGTGATATAAAATTTATTTTATATGTACATGATAAATAATTGCTATTGAATGTCAAGTTATGTTTTTAAAATTACTATTTTTTATTACACATCACAGAATTAAGGAGAATGATAACATTAAAAATGTATCAAATTGATTTAGGTTCTAGTTTTTTTATAAAATACCCTTTTTTTATAATCTAAATAAAAAAATAACTTTCTACAGTGAAAAATAACAACCACTTCGATAAATATCTTCTTGACATAATAATTGTTTATGAAAACTATAGATTTTAGTGTATTTATTTCATTATCAATAGATTTGCGTAAATATTTTTAACCTATATTAATGAAATGATAATATATAATTTTTTTATCCAGATATAGATTCTCTTATTTTTTGCCATAAGAAAAATTTGCTTAGATTTTTTAAATGACTTTATCGAAAATGATTAAAAAAACCTACTTATTCAATTTGATGTTACACTAATATATCACTTGCCGTCGATATTAGTTAAATTACTTACTTATGTGCATAAAAATCTACAATTCATAGAATGCTTTTAAAGAGGCATTGAGACTAATAAACAAGTGGTATAAGGACAAGTAATGTCAATTTTAATACGACCATCTGGATGACATCCCAATTTGGTATAGTGTACATAGAAAGAAATATAAAAAATTATAGGTCAAAGTAAAAGCAAACAGATGCCGAATCTAATATCGAATATGGCACAAGCTAAGATGAACACCTTGACAATGTGCAATCCTTTCGCATCTGCTGCACTGATTATGAAAAATATGACGAATAAGCCTTTATTTGCCACCACCTTTGCGGATGTTCCTTTGACAGGATATTGCAGTATAGTTTGCGAAGCGCTGAGTAATGTTAAAGATAATATTTAGTCAAAACTTTGACGAAATGAAAGTATTTAATAGAAGAACTATTCAATGAATTTTTAATATATAACGCATCGATCACCGAGACGTACATATCAACATCTGTTGGGCAAAAAATATCTAGGTTGGTGGTTTGTTTGTTTTGCAAAAAATGTCCAAGATTGTATTACGCATTGAATCAAATCGGGTGCTTTTAACTCGACTGAAGCATCATTGTGCAATCCCCTATTGACATATTAGCTTTTTAGACCAATCCCATTGTATAGTCCCCGTGGATTAAGTTCTTTGTGTCAACCGCACGCGACCTGGACCTTTTGAATAATGTTCTTTCCATTAACGCCATTAATATGTCAATTATGTCTACCACGTAACTTTATAACTAAGTGAAATTAGTTTAAAGTGAATGCATTGAATAAACGTTTTACAGTTAAGAATTTAATTCTAAACTAAGTAAAAGTTTTGTGATATGCGATCTCACAGTGGCTCAATGGGAAAAATAGAAGTAATTTTAACTAATTAAAGAGATTTTTTTTATTTTTACAATTAAATTCTGCTTTTTAAATCTGGATTTTGTGTATAAATTTATTTATAATTTTTATTTTATTTTATTACGAAAACTAAATATTGAGGTCAAATACATTATTCTCCGATTTCAATCTTTGTACAAACGTCTTGGGAACAACTACAATCAATCACAGGTAGCCACTGAACGTAACCTGACCTTCTATAACTTAAACAAACCTCCTTGATTAAGACATTACTTAAGAACGCATCTACAGAAACGCTTAGTAGATGCTCTGCATTAGATTTAAAAATTTCCTGATATATTATGAGCTTTTAGTTTTCCCATAGCGTAGGTATATATGTAAATTAATAATTACAAACATATAATAAACATTTTTAATGTTTTTATATCAATAAAACGTTTGTTAATATGGTTGTAAATTAAATAAACGATGTGATTTTAAAAACACAAATTCAAGTTATCACCGACGGAACCCGCGGTGAGCTGAACGTCAAATAAAGCAATAAAAGACGCCATATACAACATATACTATTAATTTTATATATTTCATAAACATGACAATTATATACTATTACAGATATACTAGATACTTCCTTTTATGTCATTAAATTACGAAGTTAATACTAATAATACGCTAATAAAAATGAAAATGAAAATTCAATTTATTTCTAAGTTTATTTTTTTTAATGCTTAACGGGGGCAAACGAGCAGTTGGCTTACCTGATTTAATAGTTACTGTCGCTCATGGACATCCGCAACATAGTTTTGCGGATGCCTTAACACCCTTGATTGGGGAAGAGGGCGAGGAAAGGGTAGGAAAAGTGATAGGACAGGAAAGAGTGGGGAAAGGGAAAGGGCACTCGCCGGACGAACCGCAGCCATTTAAGGCTATTTTACGTCAATCTTCTGTGAGAGGGTGGTACATCGCCGGTCATGCCAACCTATATTCGAGCTGCAGTAACTTAACCACAACTAGGCTCTACCACCTTGAAAACATAATTTATATAACATCGTCATCATCATTAGCCTAGCGGAGCCCACTGCTGAGCAAAGACCTCTTCTCACATGTGGAAGGTTAGGGCATTTGTCACCACGCCTGCTCAAGGCGGATTAAAATTTGAACTTGATTCCAGGTTTTCTCACGATTTTTTTCTTCAACGCCTGTTAGTACTGTCTAAATACTATATATATCTCGAAAATATATATATATCTCGAAAAATCATATTGGTACTTACCAGGTTTCGAACACTCTGTCTTTGACCTCTAGGTCACCACGACTATATATAACATGGTTTATTTTAATTCACTCTTTACATTTAAATGTACAGATAAATCTAAATTACCCGAGGAAACCCAAAATAAATCCAGTGTAAATAAATTTAGTTAAATAAGTAGGTACTAGGAATTATCCAGCTGTCATAATTGCATATTTTAGTGTATGACATGTTGTCATTTTATAAGTTATAAATTTTGTGCGAGTATTTCTTTCTTAGTAGTTTAAAGTTTGATAAGAGTTTACACAGGTTCTGTTTTTGTAAAATTTTATAACAATTAGATTAGAGATGCAAACTTCAAGTGGCATACAAATAATTAATTTGTACCTGTAATGTTCAGATATATATATTTTTTTGTTCAAAGTCACGAGTCTGAATTTTTAAACTTAATAAGTCAAAAGTCTTTCTATCTGTATAAGTAGACGCTGTTTGAGCGTTGAACTCTTTTGTTCTAATCAGAAAATTGAAAACATATTTTTTAAAAAGGGGCGTTTTTAACAGAGGGCAAGTCAATTTTTCATAAAATTCAATTTAGGTCAAACTAACGTGGTGGTCCTTAAATTTATCAGTGTCATTAACAAATATATATATGAACGAAATGGTAATTAAAGGTTGATACTTTTACGGTAGAAATATTCCATGATCTACCGTGACAATTTATTACATTTGGTGGCCGCGTGAAAAAAAAATGTTTTACGAGGCCATTTTCGCTTTAATGGTTTTATTTATAAGCTTAATAATATTATTGAAATACATTTCATTGCCATAGTAAGTTCCTGTTACTAGGTCCCACTACGTGTAACGTGACTTAATACTACAACAATGACTATGACGTGTTCCCTCACAAAAAACTCAGAGTAAAGGGATAATATTTAGTCTATGTTATTCTGCTGTCTAAACTAAATCATTCTATGGTTTCATCAAAATCTACTCAGTTTACTTTACGTAAAAAAGCAACAAACACATCCACACAATTTTTAACATTAATAAAATTAGTAGGATACAAGCTATACTTAAAAAAGTTTGATTTAGAGGCAATAACAATTTTTGTTCTTATAATCATATTAAATTAAATTTATATAAAATTTTATTGCAATAAACATTAATACTTAATAAATAAAAATGCCATTTTCTGACAGTTTAAATAACCTGCGAGCAATCCTTGTTTGTTTTGAAATACAGCCTTCATATATAATTACAGTTTTAAAATCTTCACACCACGTAAAAACATAAATTACACAAAGAACTCATATTTGCTGGGTAGTTTAAATCAAAGCACAATTATACTGTCTCGCTGCCTTTTTTAATCTAAGATGTAGGACAAACGGAAAAACAACAACTGCATAATTGTTTTAAAAACAATAAAACAAATCAAGTAGCAACAAAATTATTGTAAATAATTTGTTCGTTCTAGCAACTTGTAATCATAACGTTTACATCTCTCTTTAAAATAACGCGAAAAACCCAAAGCCTATTCAAATTTCAAAAAAGTTTTTGGTAAGACACTAACATACATAAACATGAATCTAGTCGAAAACTTTTTCCACAATATCAAGTTCAACAAATTCCTGACCACTTTAAATTTTAAATTGACAAAATCAAATTTAATTAAGACCAAATCTAGACAAAGCCTTTTTTAAAACATTAGACGTCTTTTGATGAATGGTCGTCTACTTAGTCCATAAGAAGAAACAATATATGTTTGCCTGGTCTATGAAATATATTGTATTGAATTTAAACATTATTTAACCTTAAGTTTATAACATACCTAACAGACAGTTTAACACAGTGCTGTCTGATATATTACGCGATTGTACGCCTTCTTTTGGATGATTTAAGGCAACAAATAAGACAATCGTATGCAAGGGGAGTACGTCCAAAATGATATACCATTGTTTGTTTTATTGTTATTCGAATTTGTAAAAATACAATGGTGCGAATGTTTTAAGATCATGCAATAGTCATTATTGTGGCAGAATTCTCAAAAATTTAACTTCATTGACGCGAGTTTTACTGATACATATTGTCTTAGTTAAATCTTAAATATTTGAATATTAAAATTATAATCATGATAATGCATGTATTTTTAAAGCAAAGTAATAAATATCTACTTTTGCGATTTTCAATAGAAATTATCATAGCGAATAAAATATCTTATATGTAATATAAGGTTTAGTGATCTGTTGAAAGACTAATTATGAAAGATAATTATGAAAGATCATTATAACTGATGTAACGAGAACGCTCAAAAGCTGGAAAATGTTCTAAAAGTTTAAGTATAGTATATACTTATCATGAATTGATTTATTTTAATAAAAGTAATGCATAATTTATGTCATATAAAAATTTTGTACAGTTTAACTTAGCAATAATTTTAAGTAATTTGAAATCCGAAATTTATTAATTAATATAGTAATTCAAAAAACAGGATATGAGTTTCACTTCCAATATTATTATAAAAATATAGAAAATCATTTTGGACATACATCCCCAAAAACAGAATGTGAACCTGAACATGAACAAAAAAAAATAGTTTCCTAACATCATAACCAACACGATAAAGTAACCAAGTATACCCCGCCTGGGGCTATTTGTATAGCAAAATGAATCAACAAATTATAGGAGATTATATCAAAAACCAAATTAATACTCTCACTTTAACAAACAAATATCAATTTGCATATCAGAAACAAACAACCCTGTATATTAGGTTTTAATTTCATTTGAAACATACTTTATATGATGACTTTTAATTTATTTAAATAAAATTTTGTATTATGGAAACTAAACGATTTGAGATAAATGAATGAATTAATAATTTCAAGCCATCACTGTTTATAACAATTTTATTGCTTTGATATCTAATTAACAACTAGAAACACGTCAAATATTTTATTACTCAAAACTCACAGTTATGAATATTTTAAAATTATGATGTAACGCAGCAAAAGAAAAAGTATGTACGTATATATGTTCTTACAAGCTTTACCTCATAACATAAGCTTACAGTGTACTCGCTGTATCGCAGGGTATCTGTTGAAGCATCATATCCACAATTTTATGTAAAAGTATCAAAACGTTGTGGGTGAAGTACAATCAATTTGATGTGTATTTGCCAAAAGCAACCTGTTGGGATAACTAATAGCTTAATTCTATATCTTCTCGCTAAGGTGCTTGGTTTCTCGGCTTTATGTTAGAAAGATTAATAAGCACGTGTTATTAAGTATTCTCGACGTTTACAAACTACTGAAATAACAACTTTGTTTGTTTTGATATTCAAATTCGGCTGATTATGCAGAGTCAGACATTATTTAAATTTCGTTTTTACAATCAAACGAATCGGTTACTACGATCAGTCAAGTTCAATATCAAATACGATAAAAAACATAAAAATACTCCAGGTCGTTTATAATTTACACAATTTTATGTCAGCTTAATTGTATACAGGGACATAACTTAATGGTCTATAAAAATTATCAGACCATTAGTACTTTTTTAAATCATCTGATATCCTCATGTCTAAACGATTACGTTTATAATATTGTAGAATATTTATAGTACGGCCACCCATCTAGTGCTGGCCACTGTGACGGATCCTTTCCACGCCCCTCATTTGTTATACAAATTTTATACTAACCTTCGAGCGAAAATCCAGACAATGGAATCCAGTAAGAACTCAATATCGGCGAGCGTTTCGAATATTCGCCTAAGTTTTTAACATTTCTATAAAAATGTATGTCTTAAAATATTACTTTGGATAACAAAGATTTATTATTCTTTATATTGCAAATATTCATAAACCAATTTTGAACAAGTAATCAGTTATTGTCTTCAGTTTCAATAAAACAACTACTGAATCAAAGCAATCGCGAGATTCCATTAAATTCACTATCACCTGGGGATAATTCGCAATTGTACGGAGGCAGTTGGAATTGAGATGGCAGAAATACATTGCCTTTACCCCGAGCGTTACTTTGATTAAACAAATCAACGTCGTGCCGCTGGCCGTCCTGTCTGAAGCATATACCACACCACCTCAATAAAATAGAGGAATGAAGAAAGTTTTACTGTCTAAATTGGAGTATTAAAACTATTGCTCATAAAAAAATAACTACAACCAGAAATGGTTTTAATTTTTTTACATATTTAGTTATTCTATATAAGTTAGATTTAATACATCAATTATATACGATATTAAAGCAAGACGTTTCTAATAAGTATATTTTCTCAATACAAACTGCAAGTTATTAAACAGCGTCTCTTTGTTAGGAGATTTTAATAAAACAGAATTCCAAATAATATTACACCCTGATTTATAAATGAACACCGCAACACCTTCTTGTTTTATGTTATTATTCACTTACATTAAAAATAACAATTGAAACTTTTTTCAATTCTTTAGATTTACTTTCAAATAAGTGTTTTGCATAACATAAATAAGATAATCAAGGCAAAATTTGATTATTTTGCCAGTAAAAAAATTGCTTTACTATATTTTATAGAACCAACACAAATTTTGCAGCTAATAATAATATTATAAGTAGTTTTAAGGATAATAAATCATGATACAATCGGATAAATGTTAGTTATCTACTTTATGTCATTCTAAATGAATGGTAATAATCTAGATAATATTATGGACATAATTTCAGACCTACAATAATTGGATATCCTATCCAGGAGTGTCTTTGCGATTTTCTATTAGCGTATAGCAGTCATTGAATGGTCTAGAATAGCTCCTCTGCTCTAAAAGGTAACGTACAACAATGTTACGTTTTTTAATCTGCAGCAACGATTTTTCTACAAAATGCCTACAAAACAAAAAAAAACTCGCAACTTCTCTTCGATACGTCGTCAGTACTTGAAATTTAACCTCCACAAGCGCGAGAATTACGAAAACCTCTTGAACCAGCCAATAGCCATTGCAGAAATAATTTTGAAATCAATTCGACGTATAGTGTTTCACTAGAACCTCTCTAATAATTGGTGGAAAATGGATCCCATTGAGACATTTTTTGACATTAAAATAGTTCACCTCGACATCAACTGTAGGAAAATTTATGTAATTAACAAGTAATACTGCAGGAATTTCATTTTGAGACTTATCAAAAGGAGTTATAAGTTAAGTCAGTCCGAAAACGTCTTTACTGTATTACTTCACGTATGTTGTTTGGTAATCAACATTTACGTTTCCATCGACAGAAGCGTTTCATTAAAAAAACGGTAAATGTGTTATAAAATGTGACGTAATATTTCGTTCCGGTCAAAGTTATGACTTAATAAAACCATCGAAAACCGTAATTCATTCGATTACAAAGGAAAAAATTACCTGCAGCCGTTTTAAATATACCCACATCCTAGATCAACGTGTGATATGGGATGAATAAATTAATTTAACCACAGATAATTTAATTTAAATAAAGATTCTTTAATTATGTTTAAATTTTGTTGTAATGAACACCTGTTTCTCGCTTTTAAATTTTTTGCATGATTACCACATATTATAAATAAACCTTTTAAAAACTCCATTGCAATATCCCATAATGTCACTGATTTTAAAAACAGTTTTGCATACATCCATTTTTCACTCTCTTAACATGTAGAAATTCCGATTTTTCTAAACAAGTCTATAATCCTGACACATTATTAATTGATTATGTCAATATAATTGAACCTTACTTTAGGTTAATTAACAGGAGTAGGTCTCTACCTTGAATTTGCAACCAAATTCCGTAAATTTCTTATAAATCAAATAGATTTAATTAGGTACGAGGAAAGTCGTCAAAGCATTAAACATAAATTTTAAGCATATCATTGATAACTTCGAATATAAATCACTTGACAATGGACCGCTAGTCGGACTGTAATAAATTCAAAATTGACTCGCGGGGTAGTGAGAACTCATACAGAAGTCATACCACAGCATAAATCTCAGGATCCGTCGACAAGCCATGAATAGGTTATATGAGCGATGGCCTGCGTTCCCTCCAGTCAGGATGAACAGAACGTTTTGACAATAAGAAAATTGAAATGTGGAAGTCCCACTATAAGACAGCGGTCGACTTTGATCGGTAATTTGCTAATACAACAGACATAACTTCATTTTATTTAAATGATGTATTGAAAATCGAGGTACACTCGATCTTATACTTTAATTTTTAAAAAAGGTTTAAAAAAAGCTGAACTAAATCAATATTTTATCTGCCCTAATACATTCTGTTTAGTATTATATTGAGGTATAACATTATAAGTCCTATGATCAATTACTAACCAGCATAAAAATTTCACTGATCATCTTATTTTAAGGTATCAGTACAAAAATGTATGTTGATGTTTAAAATAAAAAATATAAAATGATTCTGAGTCTATTTACGAAAGGATAATTCAAAACTCAACCAAGTTGATCGTATGTGAATTTATTATTTTTTGTCGTTTCTTACGATCAGAATGATATCAATTTAGAGGGTTAAGAGGACTGCAAGGGTTAGAAAAAATACAATGGAATTATACAGCTTTAATGATCTTCCGAACATGGGCATTAAAATCGTCATACAATATTGATGATTTTTAAAATTTATAGCCATTGCTAACAGACATTTTTAAGATATTGCTTATTAATGTGTGAAGACAGCCACCTTTTTAGCATTATCGTCCATCATATATTTTTGTAATCTTCCCGAGATCATTAGAGAAATATTTTTGATTTAATTCGCAGAATACAATTGAATGCGATCGTCAAAAACACAGAAAATTTACCTTTAATGATAACAGTATACCGCTGTTTGAGAATTTTAAAAAACGTGAACTGGTTACAAATATACCGAGTGTTTTATATTATCTAGTTGCGACAGTAGTGCGACAAAACGTTTTTTTAATTATTAGGACTGAAGCTCAAAATTTTATAATAATACTAAATATTTCTGCAATAATCTTAAGTATTACATATTAATTATAACCATATTTGTAGAATCTTATTCTATATTTTTATTAATATTCATATGAACCCATTTATCACTGGAACGTTGACATTTTCATATGTTAAAATTATAACAAAAAAACTATAATCCCAAAGACATATTCGTTATAATCTTTATGCTTCGCCCATTCACTTCCAAAGCACGTACCGGTGTAAAGAAAGAGTAAATCTGACCCTTTCCAATAGTCCCTCGAATTCTTTAATCGTTCAATAATACACTGTGATGTTTATTATTGTTTGCATTTGCATGCATATGCGGACCCCAACAGAGCTTAGTAAATCGTTATTCAACTATGACCATATATAATGTTACGCTAATTTTCTATTAGTGGTTCCGTATGACGTACAAATTTTTTTAATATTTTTATTGACTACAATTAAAAAAATACTCAGTTACAGTTTCAATAAGTCGATTAACTGTGAAAGTTTTTCTCTCTTAAACAAATTAAGAGAATACGAATAGTGTCCTTTAGTTATTACCTATTTATTTTATAAAATTTTTAATCAACCTTTACTAATTATGTAACAATATTTCTAATAATAAAATCAGTTCTCTACACAAACTTGCTATACTCGTATAATATCAGAGAACCCTGAACCTTATAAGTTCTCCTTACAAAATAGTAGTATTATTATGAATGGTTTTGATCGTATTGGATATATGAGTAACAAATATCTTTCATATAATTTATAATTATAAAATGTGTAATTTATTAACAAACATACTATTTTCAGGATTTTTTGTTGTTATAATCATACATAATGAAGTTTACAAAAAAATATCTATGAAAAATCATCAAGCAGTCAGTTTTTAGAAATGCTAAATAAAAAAGACAAACAGACGAAAAAAAAATATATTTTAAGAACAAAATTAAGTACCGGTCATCAGTACAGCATTTGCATCTTTTAAGAACCTACAGCTGTATAAAGGGGAGGATCGTTTATTATAATTTAAATCAGTGCATTTCCTTTAATAAGCGTATTTATATGATACGTGACGACAGCGCCCCCGAGCTAAGTGGGCAAATTACGTACTGCCGACACCTACGAGGTGCTAACTGAGCAGCACCCTGCAATTTTGTTATGCTTCTGAGCGACACCACTTATAGCTTTCGGGTTTTTCAATACAATACAATAGTCATTCCTATTTTTATGTTATTTTATAATTATATATCATATAAACATACTTATTTTAGTCGGTAACTAATTATTGATTCATAAAATAAGTGCTAGAAAGGATATGGAAGGAAATGAAAATAAAGATGTGTATTATATTATGATTGGTCATGAAACAAGAGTTACGGAATCCTTTACCGGACTTCAATATTAATACCGCTTACGGCAGACCAGTATCCGAAGTTTTTAAGTATTAAATAAGATGTTATCAACAAGATAAACCCAAAACCACCTGGTAAAGTGGCCACCGCAACTGTGTGTAATTCGCCGATATAAAACAATAGCAACAAAGGAAGCCATCGATTGTGAATCTCAGTGCGCTATAATCATCCAAATATTTATTGAATGTCAAAACAATATGCCAAAACGTACAGCTAAAACACTTAAACGATCTTATTTAAAGATAAAAAAGATACAGTCTACAGATAAGACGTGACACTTACTTTTTAATTTACGTACGTTTTATGGAGCTACATAGGTTTAGGTATAATTTTACCTTTTAGGTATATAATATTATTTCAATCGGTTTTTTACACATTTCTATTTATATCACACACACACACACACACACACACACACAAACGTTTCCAGACACATACGTAGTCTTGAAATACACCATTTATTTTTTAAAGGGAACAATACTCAAATTGTTGGACAAATCTCTGTATCACACCGAAATCTGATCGTCTATAACATCGTGGAACTTTACAAATGTGTCTGTATAGCTCGGAGCGCTCGTTAGCGTAAAGTACGATGCATTGTTGCACAAAGGAGGGAGGAGTCCGCCGAGGGCGCATGCACCGCGGGAAAACATCTACTCCTGCGTGATACTATTTGAGAATACTGTTTGGGTGCTATCAGCCGATTCATCACTCATACCAACGTATTCGCTATGACAACTTATGCACAGTAATACATACCTCTGTTCCTCTAGTTTTCATATTCCCACTCGTTTGCTTACAAAGAGCGAATATTTGTTAAAAATCAAAATACCTTATTGTATCATGTTTTGTCACATTATTAATTTTATTGGTTGAGTTAATATACATGATATAAGTTCAGTTATGAATTTTATTGGTAAAATTTTTATGTCATTCGATGCTTAACGTTAATCTGCATATTTTTGATAACCAAAACTAAAATAAGGACACAACGTCACTACCTAAGTGGTCCCAAAAATTTGTAACTCCATAAAATATATCTTTATTCGGCACATAAATAAATAAATAATTATAACATCGCAAGTACCGTTGGCGCGTGGCGATACGCGTGCCAATGTGCTTGCGCATGTTTACGACAAAATAATATACTTGTAAATTAACACAGCATTTATTACTGGTTACCAGGACTTAATTATGCGGTCAGAGTACTTTTGTAATTTTTAATCATACGATTTTCTGATGCCTTCCATATCGGTTTTTACAAAAATAAGCTTTAGGTCAGATTATACATAACTCCACATACTCTAAAAGAATCTATACAATACGAGTATAATCACATTCATATTTGTAATCGATAGCTAAAATAAATTTAACTTGATGTATGTATATAATTTACAAGAAAGTAGAAATAGACGTCTCTAGAAATGCAAGGCATATATTAAGCTAATTCCAGTTTTAACGAAAAAAAAATCCCTCTCGGGTTCCCGCAAACGAGTATCTTTTCCCAGGATTGATGGCAAAATTATGTGAAATTACACCATCAATTACAGACCAACAAGGAATAAATGTTGTGCGCGACAAAACACTAAATACGGCAACGCAAAGACTCCTATCAACATAATTTTCACATATCGTTAGGTACTGTGGTTATGAAACATGGGTTCCATTATCACCTCACTTTTTTTAACAATTACCCCTAAATTTGTGAGCCAAATTTGTTATAAGATTTTGACCAACGGTATAAAATTACACAAATTAAACGTTTTACATATGTATAAGTCGATAAAATTTTCTTTATTTCGTGAAGTATATAATTTCATAAAGTTTATAAATTTCACGAAGAGACAGATTGAAAGACAAAAAGAATCACTATTTTGAATTTTTTTTTAACAACTGTCTCAGTTTCATAAAGCTAGTTTTATTAATTCGTCACATACTAAGGGATTTCTCTTTTCGTAGTGAAGGTCCGAGGGTTGACCCGTGCTCACCAGCAGATGTCTTGTGACACCTGCCCTTATATATCCATCGCCACCTAACACCCACAATTCATATAAACCTATCCTTTTCATATTATTTTTAATTTATACGGAGTGATGGAATAGAACATGTAATAATGGCTTATATTAATTGCGCAAAACTATGACCATATAAATTATTGGAATGCTCCTGTTCTAAATAACCATACATTTTAAAGGTCAGACAGAATTCAAGGCTTTCTAATAGTTTAAAATCCATATAAATTATTGTTCACACATGTAACATAAAATAAAAATACTTTTAAATAAACTCCAAACGTACTGGACAAACCAATGTTTAATTATAATATCAAAGATTCGCGTCGTATTGCAATGTATGAGGAATTAAAACGGCATTCCCGTTGTAGTTTAGAGATACAATTAATATATAATTAGACACTTTGCAATACCGAATTCCACAACCGGCGCATGCGCAGGTGCAACCGATATTACATTAAACTTTAATACAGATGTCGCGTGTGTCGCCTTTTTACTTCAAGACGCTCCATTATAATTAAATCCATAGTTATAAACACAACAGTTATGACTTTAAATTTAAAAGGTAACGCTTCGAAATGTACCGTTCAATTAAAATTTCTTATTTCTTTTATTACTTTGTTTTAATATCAGCTAATGAAATTTATTAAACACTGACGTAACTCATTGATCCTCATATATATATATATATATATATATATAAATATATATATATATGAGAAATATTTACTATTACTTAAAATATTTAGAAAGTAAAATTGGGTCAATTCGTAAAAAAAATAACAGTTATTTATTAATTTAGCAAGTAGAGTCGTTTTTGAAACTTTTTTATATTATTTGACAATAGGAAACTTAATTCACAATATAATAAAATTACAATATACTTTACTATTAACAAAGTATATTTAATCGCATGTAACATTTCATTAAATAACAACACTTAATGACACAAACTACTTTAAAAATAAATTCTACTAGTTTACATACGTGGGAGATAGATAAACGTTTAAGTAAGAATAGCATCAAACATGTTTCTTGGATCAATTTCTTTTTAGTTTTTATTTATTCTTTTACGAAAATACAAACAATTATAACAAAAGATTTGAAAATCCAGGTGTAAACTTGATGATATAATTATTTGGTATCCAAAATTATATTAAGCAAACGGCGCCTGATCAATTCATAATAGCAATATAGAGTTGTTGTTAAAAGTACAAAAAATCTTAAAGGAACCTTCATGAATAAAAAGTCTATTGCATTTTTAAAAATTGATACAAATTTTATTTTATAAACTATTGGATATGAGAGTGGAGATAAAATAAACACTAATAAGGTAATATAATCTAAACCGGTTCCAGCTTTTGTTCTTCATGTCCATTTAAGCAAAGAATCAATACATTTATCTAGTTTTGTCTCCTCGACTGTCTATTTTGAGGAGTTTATATTGACTCTCAACTAAAGTGACCATTCTGTCAGTAAGATCTGGATATTATTTTATTATTCAAAAGTGTAATATATTTGTATCTTTCTCTTTAACTTACAATATAATTCCAAAAACATTTGGTACTTTCTTTTTCATTTTAAATTTCACGTTTTGTTTAATTATCATCATTAGATATATCTGACAAGAACAAAGGCAAGAAAAATTTAAAACTTAATAGTTGTAATATTTTTACACACGAAAGAGGAGTTTTGGCGATACATACCTACTTCTTTTATTTCCCTCTGATAAATTGAAACATTGTAATAACACGTTATTAAGACCATAAGTTTTTTAATAAAAGGTAATACATGTACATCAGTAACAGTTTGTAGATAATTAATGTATGTGGGGAAACGACTAAAAAAGAAAGCAAGGTACGTTTTTGTTTTCGAAATTTACATTTTGGAGATTGATTTCCTATAAATCCACGCGGACACACAGGGCCCTAAGTTCACAATACGGAAATGAAAGTAACCGCGGAGGCGGATCTATTGTAAACTTAGTCATGTTAAGTGGAAGCACGTATTTAAGTGACTCAACGCGTTTTTTAAATTTATATTCACAAAATTCGGTTACTTTAAATATATATGAATATATACATTGTAATGTGGTATTAGTTTAGTTAACCTAGGTAGCTTCAAGTTCATACTAAGTACATATTTAACATCCCGAAGTAGCAATTATTGGAAAGGTTCTTTTATAAGTTATAAGAAGTTATTCTAAAATATATGGAAAAAAGAGGCCTTGTACAAACATATATATATATATATATATATTGTACAACTAATTTACCACGAGACGTTAATGTAATTCTGTGAACCAATCCTAGCTTAGTTATGTAATGTTATACTATCATGGTGAATTTCGAACCAATAACGAGGTCTTTCCGTATGAGATTAGAAACTACATTGAGAATTCTACTCTCATAACAGAAGCCAGTTAGCATGTAATCAAAATAACTATTGATTTTTGAAAGTTATTACCTCTAACTAAACTAGTTTTTAAGGTCATGTGTGTGAGTACATATAGACTGTGAATTATTAACGTTTCGAAAATTTTGACTTTTACGTCATATACATTTCGTTGTTAATTATGTTCTAATTTTTGATCTACTGACTTGCATGACATCTTACTGTCCTCTTGTCTAAACTCTAAAATAAACATATGAATCTGTTTGGGATAAAAATATTGGAAATAAAACAATTGGTGACCAAATAAATCAATGTATTGTAATTTGTATGTTCTCAATAGATTTAATTTAAATAAAAATAACATAATCTTTTCCAAAAATAATTACGTATTCTTGTTTCTAACGACTTCCTTTATTGTATTCTGGAGATATCAATTCATGGAGCTTCTACATGTAGGCACGCGACACAAAGGTCCACGACTCTTCTCATCAGGTTTCCTAAACTGGACTCAAGAATATGCTGAATAAAAATAAGGCTTTCGGACACTTCATCACCATATTACACGGTTTTGACTATCTCTCTTTATTAAAATTAGCTTTTTATAGTAACACTTTACATTTATTTTCCATATTTATTTAAAGAATAATATTAAAATTTAAAATATTCTTATCACTTTCTTAAGAAGCTTTGAGAAGAGAAAATAAAATAATTTTGAAAAAAAAGGTCTTTAATTGTTGAAAAAAAAATAGTAATTATTATTTTAATAACAATAGTCAATGCTTTAAGCTAACTTTACATAGAAGAAAATATAAACAAAGCTAAGAAACCAAAAATAAATTCAGCTCCAAGAAGACTTCTGGAATTTTAAAAATAACATGAGATATCTATTACATAAATAAGCAATTTACAACCATCAATAAGGAATTTGTTGAAGCGCACGCGCATCAACATTATGCTTTCTGGTTTATGGTCACCGCGGACAATGGTGTTGTATCGTATATGGTGAAGTTGGGTATAAATAACTATTAAATACTTGAATGTTCATGCTGCGCCCTTCAGCGTCAGAGATATGACCTGTCTTGGTTGATAAACTCATCGCTTAGTACAACGTTAAACTCTTTCTTAATTTGAAATTATATTTTATGTATGTCTATGTGTGTGGGTGAGGCAGACAGGGTAGGCCTACTTTGGAATGTCATTTTTTGTATTGATATAATTTGGTCTTTATCGGAATAAAAACCTCAGTATTAATAAATTAAAAAAAATGCAGAGGTTGTATGACTATGCATATAAGAAGGTTTTAAATTTATACAAAAATGTTAGTAGTAATTTGATCTTTTACAAATATATTAATATGCTTCGACGGAAATATTTACATATAACTATAAAACAAGCAACAACTTAACATAAACTACTGAGAAAACGAAAAAAATACTTATTATAATAACTAAAATAAATAAAATAACTTATTTTTCCAAAATTTTCATATTTTAAAACCAAAAAAAAACTTACCTTATGACAAAGTCATAATATTTTCTCTATAAACAAATTATTACTCTATTTGACATAAACATCTTGATAGTGAAAAAAAAATATACATATCATCTGTTATGACACATAAAAGCAAATGTTGATAACGGACCTTACCATACGCATTTCATTAAAATGAAGTAGCTGAATAATTATTAGTTGATTATCGACGTTTCGCGTCTAAGTCATATTATTTAGCATTTATGCAAGTGTTTTTATTATTGAATTTTATACTAATTGTAATATATATTAGTGGCAACTATTAAAGTTCGGACTGCTTTAGAAATGATAACATTGTTATGAAACACCGTGATCGTTTTATTATTTATTTAAGTAGCCAACTAACCAACTTTTAAAATTTTATGACATAATTTGTAATGTATATAAATCTGTATCTGTAACCAATTCCTTCGATTGCCTAAGCCAAACCTATAGAGAATTAATGAAACGTTAATAAAAATTAATATTTACTTCGTCATAATAAATACTTTTTCTCTAAACTAAGTGATTATTATCCTTGAAATTTTATATTCTACACACAGAACCCTAATTCGTAGCACGTGCGCTATGCCGGTTTGTCCTGTTTTCAGAGACCGGAAAAAATTAACAATTAATGCCAAAATGCCCCAAAATCTCATTAAACTTTAAACAAACGTAACGTAGAACAGTTTTTATATATAAAGGGAGATATTCGATTTGACTAATTAGATTTTTGTTTCTTATACTACGTTTCAAAATGCAATATCGTGTCATTCACCATTGTCACTCAATGGATGTTTTTTCTCATGTTGTTATAATTTCAAATAAGCATCAAGATTGTTTTTTAACCAATGGTATGTTTATATTTCTGATAAAACCATTTGCCGATGCGGTCGACAGCGGCTAATTGGTGCGCGATAATTTGAAGACTTCTCTGATGTATATTCTGTTTGGAGATCGGTTAAAAAATATGATAAGGAACAATTTTTTTTACCAATAAAATATAAATTGAAGGATTTCACTTGTACTTTGGCTTTTTATATATATTGAATATAGTTTTAATTTTTTTTATTATTATTATTATTAAAGTACCGATTTTATTATACCAAAAAAAATCGATCTAAAATATAAGACGTAATTATTATTTCGCTATTCATAATAAAATAAAATATGTATATCGCAATATAGTAAACAAAATTTTAGTTTAAAATATATATTACGGAACCCATTTTAAATTATAATTCATTGATACTTTATAATGCTATTTGGTGTCCGGGTCTAATCACGTATTAAATCAGCAATCGCAAAACATACGGATTTTCGTGAACCAGACAGATGTATTGGTTAATGAGCACACAATATTAGAAAAAAAATCACATCAAATGAACAATGTGCCGTTAATATTAAATCTAAATAAAGGTCAATATGACGTCCGGTTGCTACAACTAAGTATTACACTACAAATATTAAGAAGTTTTACCTGTATTAAAGCAATACTTTCATGAGAGTACATTCATTTGATTCCCTTCCAAAAGACACTGCTGATTTCTTCAAGGAATTTTCTTTAATCAATAAGATTTTTGTAGTTCAACATTTACGAATTTTGCTAGAAGCCTAGCATTTTAACCTTTACATTGGGTAGTACACAGACTAATTTTTATAAATATGAATGTGGTTAACAGTTATTATTTCACTTGTATTACGCATTTAAAATAAAATTGTGGCATATACCTATTAGTAAAAATCTTTTTGTGTGTATGAAAAGGACATTCTTAATGAATGAGCAATTGTTTACCCATTCGTGATCTTTTATCGTGTGATTTGATAATAAACCATATATCCGTATAGTAATATCAACTACGATTCCATTAAATGCGAAAACCGTTGTGCACGCCTTGATTATTTTATGATGATTTCAATTTTGATCTAAATTACTTCCTTGTTAAATATAGTTCATATTTTCTGTAGGTACATGTTAAACTATTTTTGCTCTATTATTCTGTATAACCGAAAACTAAAAGATTATAATTTTCATTGGTTTTAAACTGTTGATGAATTAAATGTTTAAAATCAATAGTTTTTGTTACAGGCTCGTACTAATTCTACTCACCTCCTGGGTTATGTGAGGTGCAGGAGTGAGGAAGGTATAGCTAAACATAATTCCATATATAATTCGTTCTGCCGACGGTTACACGATTTAACCGTACTTCAGTTTGTTTGTAGCTCACACCAAACCAAGCTTACCTAAACGATATAATATCCTGTAAGAATCCGCCAATATCATGAGAAATAAAATACAATAAATACAATACAATCTTTTTAAATTGAAAGGCTGACAAGATCAATTTAGTATACAAAATTTATAAAATTAGGATACACGACTCTTTACCACATAATGTACGTATCTTGATTTTTTACCAGAAAACTATAAACTCTACAAGGTTAAATATTACTGGTCATTTTTGCATTTCCTAAACCCTTTCGTAATTCCATTGAGTTTTTGTGGATCTGCATAAAAAAAAATGCTTCAAATCATATCAGTTCTTCATTGGAAGGTAAAATTTAAATGCTTATAACATGGTTATAGGGATTTACTAACGCATTTATCCTAAAATTTATTTATTTCATACTAATGGCAACAGTATGATGACCACTTACAAAAACTTTAAAAAAAATTGGGACCAGATTTGGTCATGTTTATGAAATTTAATGATGTGACAGATGAAAGCCTAATTATTGAGACAAATTTTATGACGTTGCCAGATTTAAAGACGTTTCCAATAATGATAAGGTTTGTATTAATCTGTTGCACTAAAATGATTTACAGCAAAATGTACTTATTGATATATATATATTTTTTTTTTGTATTTTAAATGTGTATTCATTAAGCCCTGAAAATTTTATAATATCATATAGAAATTTATCTATAAGATTAATTAAGACAGGTTTTAATTGGGTCATCACGAAATTTACTTAGTCAAGTCACTGTCATTTATGTCTCACTACCACAGTCTCACAACCCATATACCGGATGTGGTGACAAGCTTTGGCGTGATGACTTTATATATTTTACAACAAGGCATCAAGACCATTGCAAATAATACTAAACCAGTTTAAAACAACTGTTAATTTTAATCATAAAAAAAGGACTCAGTTGAAAACCTTATCAATTACAGTTACTTCATACCCAAGCGACCGTGACTGAATTATAATTATTGATATAACGTTATGGATACTAGGTAACGCCTTTATAAAAAGGTGTTTCCTGCAAGTTTTACTGTATTAAACATTTTAAAAATCGATTAATTGAATCTGAACAAAAAAAAAATCGAATATGTAAGAGAATTCCGTCGGGTTTGTTGTAAACTGAATTTTTATTCTTATATTTCATCAGATGGAACTGTCCCGAAAATAATAAAAAAAAAAATTTGTCAAAATAATGTTACATCGAAAATTTATTTGTGACATATAAGAGAGTAAGAAAAAAACTAAAAGACATTGAACTTTGTTTCCGAATTGTAATGTTGGTTAAAATAACAGTTACCTGATATAATTTAAAATATCATTCACCGAATCTATATTTTTCATGAATTCCAAATTGTAATGTTGCACACAAATTTAAGGGCACAAAGAAGATTTTTTTTTTAACCTGAATATATCAAGTAACGAACTAATGCTGCAGTCAAGCGTTCTCTCATAATAAAATATTTTAACTGTAGACATAAAAAAAATAAGTTGACTTGCATAGAGCGTTTTTTTTCTTTCTCAACAATAAATATAAAATTTCCAGACTGTCGAATAATTTAATTTCCAAATACATAAAACATGTTACTCAAAACTAAAGCAACTGTAGCGAGAGTGACTTAATTATTTTAATAAATATTACATCAATAAATTTAGATTAATTATTCATTATTTTTTTATATTAAAACGTTAAATTAACCACAAATTTAATATATAACATAATATAATAAACACGTAACACTCGATATGTTTCATAAACAATCAAAAGTTCGTTCCCCGCTACTTATTTTATGTGTTAAGCCATGTCAATGCATCAACTTTTTATTATGACATGAAACATTAAACAACAGTGAATAAAAAAATAACATATAGCAATCAAAAAAAACTTCTGATTCGAAAATAACTAATAGTATGGAATACCAACCGAGTTATTGCAATTTGTAAACAAACATATCTTGCTTCATACCTCGCATTCCATTATGGCAGTATAAATATAACTGCGTCTGGGGACTTCTGGGGACAATTTATATCTAAGGGAATAATAAATTATATATCCCTACCATATTAAAAAAAGAATAATAAGTAATAAATCAATAATATAATATTTTTGTTGTAATAAAAAATGTAATACTAATAATAAGTGCACGTTCAAAAATAAAATTTTATATGTGTTAATTAAGCATCACGTAACATTTATATTATTTTTTTTATTTTATTTTTCATATACTTCATCAAGATCTCTAAACAGCAACATTGTATAGCCATGGTGTTTATGCCTTTGGCAGATTCTCCGCACGTATTTTATGTACATTCTTTTGGGTTTCTGTAGCAAGGAAAATGATTACGTAATGTTACTTTTATTTCGAATAGATAGTTAAAACGCGCTCGCTATCAACTTTCGAATTCACACAAGTCGTTAACACAAGTTAAAACCGGTCTGAATACCTTACAAACAGTCCTTGAACTCAAAACGGATAATAATCACATATACCATTAAACTTTTAGTAATATCTGTTAAATCATAATTCACAGTCATATTTCGAATGATTGATATTAAATAATAACCAAATAAAATAAAGCAGAAACAAAACATTATAAGTGAATTAAGAAAAAAAATAACACTTCAATGATGTCAAGTAAACTGAAATTGCATATAAAAAAATTTAATATCTTATGTAGAGAAAAAGGTTTAGTATATTAAGGGTATATGTTAGTATAAAATAATATTAATATTACGTTTGCGTGTGTTCATTTTGTAAGTAATACAATATCCGTCACAACTTTTTTAACCTTGAAAGGAATTCTCATATACTTTGGTATACGATATACGAGAGCAAAAGTCCTATTTATTATTTAGAAAGTAAAAAATATTGTAATTTTCATCAGAAGAGACCAACTAATAACAAACTTAATTTATTATTTATAAAAAAATTGATAACTATTATCATATAATATTATGGATTAAAAATCATCTATGGGATAATGCTCGTCTGTTTAAAACAAATTTTAATTTCTTGTAAAACTTCAACAGTCATAAACGTATTTGGTCATTTTAGTAAAACCAGTTAACAGTTATACATTGCAATATTGCGTAATGATAATATTATATTGTATTTCCGAAGTTAGTGACATGAAAGCTAAACGCGATATATTTTCCCTTGTACATTTATTTTAACAAAACTTATGCTTCGTTCAAGTATAATACAGCAGGTTGCATCATTTATGCAACACCAACAATTGTTACCGATAATAGCTTTGATGAAATGTATCCTTACAAATAATAATCAATAATTATTTGCTTTGTATTTATGAAAATCCGGTTTGCAGTTCGTGTTAATTAAGTCGTTGAAGAAGAAATGTTGCCAATAGAATTATGCTTTATATAAATTAAAATTATTTGGAATGAAATTCATAAAAGTACATTGAAACAAGGTAGTAAAAAATTATAATATTAAAAATCTATGCCGTTCTACTTTGGAGCTACGTAATCCGAAATTTGAATTAAATTGAAACACACTAGCTTTCTCATTACATAACATTAGCTATATCAAAATCAAAATTAAAATGTAGATAAAAACCAAAAAAAAAAATTCATAAATAAAATCATAAATATTACGTAAAATTAATCGTAAAATATATGCAAAACAATACCAATTAAATACCGAAATCTCCTTCCATAATTATTGACAACCTCGAATAAATATTATAAAAATATCAAAGCAAAAATATAAAACTAACATTAGTTTTAAAAAATGAAACTAGTGTTATTCGGATTTACTACGCGGATTTTATTATTTAAAAACTACATAATCCCGACGTTTCGGTTACTTTGCAGCAACCGTGATCACGGGCAGACGAGGTGTGAACCTCACCTAACCTCACCTCACAGCCTCACACACACCTATGTAGTTTTTAAATAATAAAATCCGCGTAGTAAATCCGAATAACACTAGTTTGATTTAAATGAATACTCGCGAAAATCTTAGATCTCATTAGTTTTATTACCCACAATGTAATATCTCATACATTTTTATTTTTAATTTTTGTTTAAAACAATATTTACCTCGTAGTCAATTAAGTTTTCATCCGGAAAGTCACTGACAGTCACTGAGTGCCGATGCGAAGTAGCGTTATTCAGTGGTCCGTACGCTCGATGATATACTTCTTTAGCTCGATGAAATGTATTAAAAGACGAGAATACTTCTATATGCAAACTGAAAATTAAATGCAATTCACTTAAACAATTCAGTTTTGTTTCACTAAATCGATAAAATACTAATTAAAATGGTTATTATTTTAAACTCGCGATCTTTTGTATTTGTGTTACTCCTAGTCATTTTGATGACTAAGGTATTGCCTTAGCACAAGTTTTGCATCGTCACACTATAGACGAAGCGTTTCCCGTAAAAAACTACGTTAATACTATATTTTTCAAAGATTTATGAATGACAAACTGTTAACTTTCCGTACTAAAAAGACCATAAAAAATAATGTCTGTTTATATTCTAAGCAATTGTAATGGAAGTTACCTTTAAGATTTATTACTCGTTGTTTGCTGATTTGCTCTTAATGCCCATTCTTCAAACTACTTAAACGAATTCTCCATCTTTCATTGCTTTTGTTTTATTTACAAAAATTTTAATTTAACTTATGTATTATATTTTTTATCTCTTTACATTGGCTGGTCCTGAAACAAGTTTAAGTAATTCCAAAGTTATATTGATTAGGATATTTAAAAAATATAATAAATCAATCAATAAACTGTACTAGATGTTGATTTCGATATAGCACCTAATAAATCACTCACTAAAACAACATTTAACTGTCGTGCATAAATTGTGTTGAACAATGAAACACCTAGAATTTAATTATTATTAATTATATTTTTTCCAGTACAATAATTTATTAATGGTCTTGGAAATACGAATTTATTATTAATTATATAAAAATGATAACGGATTACATAACAGCGACATTGACAACCTGACAGTTACCATAAAAGATATTTCCAAAACGTATTTCCTTATTATCATTTATACATGTCAGAAATATTTAAATACGACACAGTTTCCATTGTAATTGGCTATTAGAAATTAAACGATGCTTTAACCATTCTAAAAAACCAGTTACTACTTTTTCCCCACCTTAGAAATGTAGAACAATCACATAAGCCTACGCGGTAAAAAGTAAATAATCATTTTTGAAATAATAAGCACTTTTGTTGAAATTATATAATTGAAATGTAAATATGAAGCATTATCACAGTTAATATAGCAATTAAAAATAATAATTATACGATAAGTAAAATAGTTCGCCGTTAACTTAGATATTTGCTAACATGACCTTCTTGTGAATTTAACTTACGTATAAAACAATTCATGAATATTATAGAGGTAAGTTTTTGTTTGTCCTTGCGTCATCAAATATATGTTGTGGCAGGAGAGGCGTGTCATATATACCATTAACATTCTCTTAATTCCTGCTACTATATATATATATATATATATATATATATATATATATATACATACATATAAATATTTGGTTATTAAAATTATTAATCTATTATTTTTATAGGAAACTACAAAAATACTGTTTAATATAAGTTTTCAAGTTTAAGGTTGTATAAAAATATTTTTTTCTACAAATGTAATAAAATTGTAACCATTTACTTTCTTTAATCAATGCATAATTTTAAAAATATAACAAATTGAATTATCACAACTCATATAGCATAACATACTCGAGTTAAGCTGAACACCAGGACAATTTAATTGCGGGAAGAGCTAGTGTTGAAATACATTTGAATTTACACGTTTTTATAGAAGTACTTAATATAAATCAATACTGGGATTCCTAAAATATGTTTTATGAATGGAATGAGTTAGTTTGCATTATCTCAAACAGTCATTGCGTCAGATTGAAATGAAAACCTTTTACAAGTACAAGTTTATTGCGTTTGCTCTAAAAACACGCTCTGTGTGTTATATTTCAACGGAAACGTGAGACATAAAAAGTAATAACAGACATACATACATCCATGTATATCAATTCCAATTTACACGAGAAACTGTCGCGAACATGTTTTTGTTGATAACTAGATTTGATTAACGTAAATATTTAGAATTAATAAGGTAAAGGTAGTTTGTTTTTAAAGCTATATTTTACACTTGGTTTGGGGGCTTGTTTTGTTGTATAAAATTGATTCACTTTAGAACTTTATAGAAGTGGTAGAGCCATTTTTACTAAAGCTTAAAACCTTTTCTTGACATGCTAATGTAATATGATCCTGCAGTAATTGAAAAATAGATTTGCCAACTCACAGACTGTTGATTGGATTGAGCTCTTAATTAACTAACATTATGAATTACGTTATAAGTTTTTTTTTAATATCATAAATTATAAAAATCTATGAACCAGTTTTCAATAAATAATAAATAGAAGAAAATACTTAGAAATTTAACAGGACAATAAAAACTAGATACTTTAGCATATTAAATGAAATGTATGTAACATATTGCATCGGATGGTTATAAATAAACTATATTAATAAATAAATGTTAAATTTTTTGTTTTATTGGCGATAATAATAGATTAAAATGCCCTAAATCATATAACGTTAGTGTTTAAAGAAAATTCGTTTCTATAAAAAGAAAACGCACGTATATTTTTGCTACTGTTTTTGGTTATTACTTATTATTTTTTGTGTTATAAAAAAGTTTTACAGCCTATGGCATTTACTAGTTTCATACCGTATCTCAATTAGATTTGTTTGTGTTGATGAACTTTAAATTATAATTTTATCAGAAACTATAATTTAAACGCACGATTACATATTTGTACCAATTTTCATCAGAGTAATTGAATATGATTAAGTCCACTTTATAACTTTTAAGGTCAAATCTGGTGCTAAGGCATGATTTTGAAGGTTTTAGACCACTAAGCTACCATTGTTGGAATATAATAATTAAAATATTGATCTATATTTTTTTTAAGTATATTGGTGTTAATTAGTGATAAAATAGAAATAAAGTTTCATAAACAATTTAATTTGTAAACCATCCCTTTTATTTCACATTACAAAAACATTTACAAAGAAATCTCAACTACAACGTATCTTCATGTATATATATATTAAGCAAACATTGGACATCCTTAATGATGTTGAGAAAGGATATATATTTTTTAGATTTGTGTTCGTTACAGATAAGTTATAATCATTAAATAAATTATATATTTTTTTAAAGAAACATCGTTGGAAAGTATTGAAGGTTGCTCAAGTATAATTTACTCTCAATCCGATTCGATATAATTAAACAAACTGTAAATAATATATCCAAAAATAGTTTTTTTTAAATTAACTTTGACATCAAAGTTATTTTATGTAATACAAGATCGCAATTATAATGTAAAGGAGCGAAAGGAATGTCAATTTAATAAGGCGTGTTTTAACGTGAACTTATTTTTAAAAAGACTTTTTAACCTTCACCATGAGACAGTCTAGGTCCCAACATCTAACGAAGTAAAGAATTTTGAAATATATTTTGAAAAATTATTATCCAATCACTAATTATATTAACATTGGCATAATAAACCCAACAGCTTTAGTTCCTTATTAGATAAAGTCAACATTTTCAAAAAGTTTGAAATTTCTAATTGCAAAATAAAAATGTTGCGCAATTTTGCTAACCCAAGTTACGACTTAGTGCCGGTGGAGATGGGTGGATATTTAATAGTAGGGGTGACTTAACAAGTTGCAGTGTTATTCCGGCAGCCAGATAGGCTTGTGCTGTTAAGTTTAATGTACGTATAATAATTATTACTCCAGACGTTGAAAATTTTAAGGGTTATATATATCGTGTTCGTAAATACACTGTTCAGTGAAATTAAAACCGGTATTATTTATTTTGTTTTAGCAAAATGTAAATCAAATATTTGTGATTTTTTTATAAATAGTAATTCGTAACGACAATTTTGGATTTTTTTATGTGAATATCCTAAGTATAAATTTGATGCTTTTAAAATAATACGTGACTTCATTTCTAATCATATCAAACCTATCAGTTTCAATATAAAGTTTTAATAAGTTTAAATGAAATATATTCAACAATCAATGTTTATATGTGTGTTACATTAAACATTGCAGAACACTTTAATTTATAATTACAACTTAACTTTTGTCCGCAGATAAAATATGGTCGGCAAACTGTTTTTCATTTTCGGGTTCATTGCCGCTGCTTCTGCGGCAGTGAAGCTTCAGGAACTATATTCCTGGAATGTTCTTGACTGGAACTATCCAGACCCGTACCTGAAGCAACAAGCTCTACAGACGGGGGCTCTGATACCTCAAAATGCTTTACCTGTTGGTATCGAAAGATGGAGGAACAAGCTTTTCGTCAGTGTCCCGAGATGGCGTGGTGGTAAGTTTTTATGGATTAATAAAAGTTATTAAAAATTTATAAAAACCAATTAATGAACTGTTATAAATTTAAAAATTTCTAAATTAAGTTATATGATCAACTTAAATAAATCAAAGAATCAATTTGTAATGTAAAAAAAATATTCGTAATATAAATGTACACATATGGGATGTCTGAAAAAAATATACACACGTACTAATAACAACACTAGTATAATTTATATTTTATTATAGCAAAAAGATTATATAATGAATAATTAATCTAACATAAATAAGTGAATATAATATAATAACGCTTACAGTGTTTGAACTCTCTACGTAACTGTTACGTATTCATCTCGGGTATCTTTATAATTTAGTCACCACAAAGTCTTGTGGTAATTCTCTTTATCAGTCTAAATTACGATGATGCCAATAACGTTAATGCAAATTCTGTCAGTAAATCATGAGTCCGAGCTGTACGCAACATAACCGCCTACATATAATTATGTTGACCAACAATTAATCGCATAGTTACTTTTTACTTAACTATTATTAAAATACTAGTGCATTTTACATGAGTTTCTTCACAGTTTGGCGTAATATTTAACAGACAATTTAAGGCTTTAATCAGCGTTATTTTTTAGTAAAAAATGTCTAAACATAATAATGGAACTTAGGAATTTATACATTCACTCAATCTTTACCATATAATTTATAATTTATGAAAAAAATTTTTGTATGTGTTTAAAGAATATTTGAACGACAAAGAAAAGTCAAGAATTTAATCATTATCATATTATTTAGTTTTGTTTAAGAATTTTTTATTATAAAAAAATAGTAAAATAAAACAAGTAAAACTATGACAAACGGCTAGTTTACTTTTTACGTTTCTAATTTTATAAGTAATTTCAATTTTCTAACGAAACTCTAACTTATATTTCAATTTCACGTTTTTATACACAGCTGTTATAATTATAAATTACATAATTTTTCCAACATGTCCTGAAATATTGAAACGAAAGGTTGAAAGAAGTGTTGAAGGTGGTAGCACTTTTTTACATTTATTCCAAATGAAAATAATTAAAAATAATAAAGAGAATGGAATATCACTCTCCTTAAAGTCTTTTTAAAAGGTATATGTATCTATATCCTCATATGTTTTTAA